>NW_024061178.1:117500-145000 GCF_016432855.1 Salvelinus namaycush | reverse complement strand
AGTCCTCCCTCGCACGCTCGCTCTCTGACCCAGTCCTCCCTCGCACGCTCGCTCTCTGACCCAGTCCTCCCTCGCACGCTCGCTCTCTGACCCAGTCCTCCCTCGCACGCTCGCTCTCTGACCCAGTCCTCCCTCGCACGCTCGCTCTCTGACCCAGTCCTCCCTCGCACGCTCGCTCTCTGACCCAGTTCTCCCTCGCACGCTCGCTCTCTGACCCAGTCCTCCCTCGCACGCTCGCTCTCTGACCCAGTCCTCCCTCGCACGCTCGCTCTCTGACCCAGTCCTCCCTCGCACGCTCGCTCTCTGACCCAGTCCTCCCTCGCACGCTCGCTCTCTGATCCAGTTCTCCCTCTCTCTCTGATCCAGTCCTCCCTCTCTCTCTGACCCAGTCCTCTCTGCCTCTCTCTCTGACCCAGTCCTCTCTGCCTCTCTCTCTGACCCAGTCCTCTCTGCCTCTCTCTCTGACCCAGTCCTCTCTGCCTCTCTCTCTGACCCAGTCCTCTCTGCCTCTCTCTCTGACCCAGTCCTCTCTGCCTCTCTCTCTGACCCAGTCCGTCCTCTCTACCTCCCAGAAAGGCACGCTGTGTGTCATTGATCAGACCCTGTTGTTTACAGTGTGTTAGTTAGTGAAAGGCTGTCGTTGACGCTCGGCACCATGGGAGACGTCACTGGGGTTAATTGCTGCTAAAGCGCTGCCCTCAGACTTTAAGTAATGGCCCTGGATTCTAACGCTCGTCCCAAATGCCACCCTATTCCCTTTTATAGTGTACTACGGGCCCTGGTCTAAAGTAGTGCACTATAAAAGGGAATAGGGCTCTGGTCTAAAGTAGTGCACTATAAAAAGAAACAGTGTGCCATTTGGGACACAACCAGGTGTCTCAGCCTGCTCTATGGTGCTACAGAGGAGATGACACTAATGAGGGAGTCCAGGGAGGATACCTAGTTAAGGGACAACAAGGCGAGAAGAGGGAGTCAGAGATAGGGAGAAAGCACTGGGTTACATACACACAGAGAGAGAGAGATGGAGAGAGAGAACGGGAGGACACCTCTTAGCCAGGGGACATGAAGGGAGAGAGAAAGGGGGAGGTCAATAGAAGGGCATGTGAAAGCACCTCTTAGCTAATAGGAAGCAGACATGTCTGTCTTCCATTCCTCCTTGTGTCATGACATGTTGGGAGGTTTCCCCCATTAGCAGTAAAGACCTTTTCAGACTGTAGGTCAGATTCAGTCTATTACGATCATCACGTCACACTGTGCGATGGTACCAGATTAAAATATGGATATCAGCCTGGCCACAATTGGCCCCGGGTCGTCCGGGTTAGAGAGAGGTTTGGCCGGCTGGGATGTCCTTGTCCCATCGCGTTCTAGCGACTCCTTGTGGCGGCTGGGCGCAGTGCACGCTGACTTCGGTACTCAGCTGTACTGTGTTTCTTCCGACACATTGGTGCGGCTGGCTTCCGGGTTAAGCGAGCACTCTGTCAAGAAGCAGTGCGGCCTGGCGGGGTCGTGTTTCAGAGGACACATGTCTCACGACAAATCGCCTCTCCCGAGTCCATACGGGAGTTGCAGCGATGAGACAAGACTAATATATAATATATATATATATTTCCTTTAAGGTATTTTTACTTTTACTCAAGTATGACAATTGAGTACTTTTTCCACCACTGGGAGAAAGATGATTGCATTGGTTTTGGAACCAGACTGCCTCCTGGGGTGAGGTTTACCCTGGCATGACGTTGTGATAACCATGTAGATCTCTCCCGGGACAAGGTGACTTTTATCAACATATTCGGCTCTATTTATTCTCAGGTTCTAGAATGCTAATTAGCACCAACGTAGACATCATGGAAGACTACAAATCCCTGCAAGTCATCTCTGTCTGACACCTTTGTTCAACAGGTATTGTGTCAATTTAAAACTTGCACAAGACAGTTCACAGAGTTGTACATTTAAAAGAAATGTAGCCAATATATTAATTACTCAAATGTAGCTAGATCGCTAATCCAGAGTCTTACCTTTACCTCAATTTGGCAGTCTTGTCCAGATCATGGTATTTGTAGTTCTTTATGATAGCCACGAGCAACTAATTAGCATTTCATTTTTAAGGGGGTAAATACAGGCAAATATATTGCTAAAAGTCAACTTGTCCTATAGAGATTTACAGTTAGCATAAACGTCGTGCCAGGTTAAGCATAAACGAAACAATGAACGTAATCATCAGGTAGGCCAGTTAATCAGGTAGGCCAGTTAATAACAGGTTCTCATTTACAACTGTGACCTGGCCAAGATAAAGCAAAGCAGTGCGACACAAACAACACAGAGATACATGGAATAAACACGCGTACAGTCAATAACACAATAGGGGAAAAAAGAAAGTCTACCTTATTTTAAGGGTTTCTAAAAATCTGTTATGGGGAAATTAATGGTGGAAAAACAATTGGAACCATTTTCTTGTTTAACCCTTAGGTTTTATGGGTATTATGACTACCGGTACTCTATTCAAAGACCATGGCGGAAGTCGGCTCAAAACAAGTGACGTAGAAGCAGGTGGAATGAGTTGGATTCTGTGTTCACACGTGTACAAGTGATTCCTTTTGATAAACACGACTTATCTGCATTCCAAATGAAAAGTAGTTTGAAAAAGGACATGTGTTTCAGGACGATGCATCATGCTGCCTTGTTGACAACATAACCGAGCGGAGCAGATTACTGTTCAACTTGAGAAGGGCACTCCTCCCTCACCGCGTATGCGCGTTCAAATGCGTCTTGCATGCGACGAAGTAACACGTTTTGTGTAGCTTACAGGACATTTCTAAAATAAAGTTTTTAAAAAACATAACTGAAATGTTTCTCGACGTGAGCACCGCAAATAACGTTTAGCTTTAACAACAAACAATGAACGTAGCTAGCCCTGTTTTCTGCAAAGTTACACGACAACGTCGAGGAAAGCAACATGGTTAAAGGTAGTGACTGGAATGTGACTAGACTTACACATTTACAGCGATATAACTGTTATACACTACATAAAATGTTGAAAAGATTCACTAACCTGTCAACGTCTTCTTATCTGTTCAAAATTGAAATCCAGGCGCTCTTTTCGGGCTGCTGTTTCTTCCGGGTTGTCGAGCAACACTATTGGCTCCCGGTCCCCCAGGGGATATGACAGCGTCGAAACTGACCCGCCCAGCCTTGTGACACAGCATGATGTCAACAAGACGGTATGTTGCAACGTCCAGAAGCACATCTCTTTTCCATTCAATAGATATGTTCGAGTTGTCAAACTAGTTTTCATTGGGAAGGCAAATAAAGCGTTTTAATGAAAAGCAATCACTTTTGCATGTGAAAACACAGAATCCTTAACTCATTACCAGGGTTACGGAGTAACTGATTACATGTAATCTGAGTACAACAAATGTAATCAGTTACATTTTAACAGAAAAATGGTATTGTAATCAGATTACAGATACTTTTGAAAAACTGGATGTTTACTTTTAAATTTAGAAAGGATGTTTGTGGAAAAAAAATACATTACGACACCTTTCTGTTTTCTCAATGACATTCAATTCAGCATTGAAAAGAACGACGCAAGTTTACGTTTGTTCCACCTGAACGAATCTAACCACAAGTTAGAGACCACTATGATGATGTGTTTAATGGATCCTTTTTGTCTTCTAATGGCACTTAAAGTGACATGACATCTTGTTCAAATCTGTTCATATACACCCCCAGGAAGAATATGGTGCCTTTTTTTAAAAACATTTTCTGACAAGCGAGCGCTTAGATTTGGTCATAAATTCATAGAATGTTTGGGAATTACATACAGTAAGTCATTTATGAAAATTCTATAGCAATATAGAGTGGGAAAGCGGTTGTGTGTTTGGACAATTAATAGACACTGCAGTAAATAAATCCATCTGTCTCATCCAGGACCAGAGTCCACGCAGACCGGTGCACCATATACCCAATCAGAACTACAGTAGGCCTATATACAAACAAGCCATTTGGCACACAGGCCTGGCATCACCCCCTTTGAACTGGACTGTGTGTTTACAGGCAGTAGCAAAAGCGCAACTTTAGATAATTAGAAAGAATTTGCCAAAAGCCACAGAATACACCTGAATGGATTTCTGCAAGTATGTAAATACCACGGGAGTCCTCTTACATTTGGGAACTTTACAGTCCTGTTGATTACAACCATGACGAGGTAGGCTATCTCCCCCTCAGTTGCCTATGCACATCAACAAGATCAACAACGAATGTTATCCAGAGTGATATGAGCTAAAATCTGACGAGGGAATAGTAGATAAGCCGTCTCAAACATTTTTCAGCTTGGAGTTGACTGTCAAAATTGCACTGATAAACTACGGGGAATAGTAGCCTGCTCGCCCTTCTGCAGAATGACAACATCCTACCAGCAGCTAGCTAACGCTAGTCTCCATGGAGAGTAATCCAAAAGTAATCAGATTACGTTACTGAGTTTCGTTACTCATCCCAATTTTGGACAGGTAACTAGTAACTGTAATGGATTACATTTAGAAAGTTACCTACCCAATTTTGCTTATTACTCTGCGTGCTTAATCTAGCCTAGGCTACGTCACTTTGATTTGAGACGATTTTGCGGTGGGCATTGAACGGGGTACCTGGCTCACGCTCGGGAGGCAACCTGGTTCCAAAATGAATTAAATCATTTTTCACCCTGTGTAAAATCCCCTCCCCCAGCACGGTAACCTGGGCCAGATAATCAATCCCCTCACTCTCTCTCCTTCCCCATCTGCTTAGAGGAAGTGTGAAGATATATGTGACAATCACAGTTCTCAATCTCCATGGTGATGCTAAATCCATACATTCACTTTGACAAAATGCAACAATCAGATTCAGTAACCGGATGAAAAGTCAATAGCGGGGCTGAACGCAGTCCACAAGACTGAACAGTATAGTTTTCAATCTGAATCTGTCATTTGTAGGCCAACAACTGTAGTTGTGAAACCAAAATAACTAGTGATTATATACATGTAAACATTATTTTACAACGATTTAAATATAATACATAGAAATGTTGTGGGACTATAGTAGATGAAGAATCTATATTTTTTTAGATTGAGTATTTATTGGGTCATTATGTTAGTATATTATGTATGTTTGTAATAGTATGTTATATGTGAAAATGTGTTCGTATTATAAATTGTATTTTAATGTTTAAGGACTCTTGGAAGATTAGTCCAAATGGGGACTAAAATAAATCAAAATAAAATCAAATGATGCTAATCTTGGATCTTGTTAGAGCTGTAGTAATAAAATAAAAAAGTCTGTAAGTTGAAACACACGCTGGTCTCTTCTTGCCCCATAGACTTAATTATCAACAAGTGGGCATGTGCTCTTCTCTGCCAGTGAGTCTATCTATACTGGGGAATTCAGTTATCCCCTTGGTGATTGGCTACATCCTAGTAGGAAATGAAGGAAAGAGGGGAAAAAAACAGTATCAGCACATTTCAACACTAATTATAAAACAGTGTTGGATATTAAGATGAAAGAGACGCCCCACTAAATCAGTCTTAGGAACAGTTATAGCCTCAGCAGCTCCTGGAGAAGAAGGAACTGTCCCAAATGGACACCTATTCCCTATGTACTATATAGTGCTCTACTTACCCTATGGCCTCTGGTCAACAGTAGTGCACTATAGAGAGAATAGGGTGCCATTTGGGACGAATGTCCCCTGGCGGGAGCGTCAAATACCCTGTGCTCTAAATATATAAACACAGCGGGGGAGCTTGGAGTCCGCCCACTGTAGCGCTAACACTGACACCTAGTGTTGTCGGTGTGTCCGTCCGAGTTGGATATAATTACACAGGCAGTAGAATAGTGAATCGAGGAGGAGAGTGACTGAAACAGGAAATGATGCAGAATACATCCTATGCATTAACCTGAGTGCAGTGGGCATCACAAGCAAACTGTGTGTCAGGTAAGATGTAGACTTTGAGATATCCTGTAGTAACTATGGTTTCTATATCTTCTAGAGATATCCTGTGGTAACTATGGTTTCTATATCTTCTAGAGATATCCTGTAGTAACTATGGTTTATATATCTTCTAGAGATACCCTGTAGTAACTATGGTTTCTATATCTTCTAGAGATATCCTGTGGTAACTATGGTTTCTATATCTTCTAGAGATACCCTGTGGTAACTATGGTTTCTATATCTTCTAGAGATACCCTGTAGTAACTATGGTTTCTATATCTTCTAGAGATACCCTGTAGTAACTATGGTTTCTATATCTTCTAGAGATATCCTGTGGTAACTATGGTTTATATATCTTCTAGAGATACCCTGTAGTAACTATGGTTTCTATATCTTCTAGAGATACCCTGTAGTAACTATGGTTTCTATATCTTCTAGAGATATCCTGTGGTAACTATGGTTTATATATCTTCTAGAGATATCCTGTGGTAACTATGGTTTCTATATCTTCTAGAGATATCCTGTGGTAACTATGGTTTCTATATCTTCTGGAGATATCCTGTAGTAACTATGGTTTCTATATCTTCTAGAGATATCCTGTGGTAACTATGGTTTATATATCTTCTAGAGATACCCTGTAGTAACTATGGTTTCTATATCTTCTAGAGATATCCTGTGGTAACTATGGTTTCTATATCTTCTAGAGATATCCTGTAGTAACTATGGTTTCTATATCTTCTAGAGATATCCTGTAGTAACTATGGTTTCTATATCTTCTAGAGATATCCTGTAGTAACTATGGTTTCTATATAATTGAATAGCTACAGACTGTGAACTGTCTCTCTCAGAGAGCATTGTTAAATGTATGAGGTAATGAAGACATAGTATCAGAATGGATTACATGTGTTGTAGGCTCTAACAGCCAGTAACGTTATGAACACAGTCAACAAATACAACAAAACAACAACTGATGAGCCCCAAGTACTTCAACTCACAAACAGAATCTAAACTAGTTTATTAAAATCTGTCTCATATCAATTCTCCACACCCTGCCTGGGAGTAGGTTAGCCACGTAATATCCACATAATATGGAAGGTACTATCCATGTACTATCCATGTAATATCCATGTAATATCCATGTAATATCCATGTAATATCCATGTACTCTCCATGTACTATCCAGGTAATATCCATGTAATATCCATGTACTCTCCATGTACTATCCAGGTAATATCCATGTAATATCCATGTAATATCCAGGTAATATCCAGGTAATATCAACGTAATATCCATGTACTCTCCATGTACTCTCCATGTACTATCCAGGTAATATCCATGTAATATCCAGGTAATATCCAGGTAATATCAACGTAATATCCATGTACTATCCATGTACTATCCATGTACTATCCATGTAATATCCATGTAATATCCATGTAATATCAACGTAATATCTATGTACTCTCCATGTAATATCCATGTAATATCCATGTACTCTCCATGTACTATCCAGGTAATATCCATGTAATATCCAGGTAATATCCAGGTAATATCCAGGTAATATCAACGTAATATCCATGTACTATCCATGTACTATCCATGTACTATCCATGTAATATCCATGTAATATCCATGTAATATCAATGTAATCTCCATGTACTCTCCATGTAATATCCACGTAATATCTATGTAGTCTCCATGTAATATCCATGTACTCTCCATGTACTCTCCATGTAATATCCACGTAATATCCATGTAATATCCATGTAATATCCATGTACTCTCCATGTACTATCCATGTAATATCCATGTACTATCCGGGGATATATCCATGTACTATCCAGGTACTATCCAGGTAATATCCGGGGATATATCCATGTACTATCCATGTACTATCCATGTACTATCCGGGGATATATCCATGTACTATCCAGGTACTATCCATGTAATATCCGGGGATATATCCAGGTACTATCCATGTAATGGGGGGGTAGAGGTCCAACTCAGCCCTCCACTCTTTACTGATTTCTATATCTGCTTCCCAAATGGCACCCTATTCCCTATATAGTGCACTCCTTTTGATCAGGACCCATAGAGGCTATGGTCAAAAGTAGTGCACTATTTTAGAGAATAGGATTCTATTTGGCACACAGGCTAAGTTTATTGTGTTTCCAGTTTCCAAGACATTTGATATTGTAATAATTGGAACCCCATACAGAAGCTGTGCAAATTAGGGCCTATTTAGCCTGGGGGGGAGATATAACTATAAACGGTACGGACACCTCACAGACTAAGGGTCCTTTTTGTTTTTTTACCTGAGGACAGATAGAGAGGAAAAGTGATAGAATATGCGTCAGTGATCTACACCGGTGGTAGACGAGTAGAGGAGTAGCTAAGTCTCTCAAGGTTTTCCTGCTGATCTGTTGTACATTATTCATCTAGCAGAGAGCCAGAGGGCTCGTCATTGACCTCAGCACCTCGCAACAAAAACCCTTCATGGCCTGTATACCAAATGGCACCCTATTCCCTACATAGCACACTGCTTTAGACCAGGGCCCTATTCCCTACATAGCACACTGCTTTAGACCAGGGCCCTATTCCCTACATAGCACACTGCTTTAGACCAGGGCCCTATTCCCTACATAGCACACTGCTTTAGACCAGGGCCCTATTCCCTATGTAGAGCACTACTTTAGACCAGAGCCCTATTCACTATATAGTGCACTACTTTAGGCCAGAGCCGTATTCCCTATATAGAACACTGCTTTTGACCAGAGCCCTAGGGGTCTGTGTGGAGGGGAGGGGCCCTGGTCAAAAGTAGTGCACTAAGTTAGGAATATGATCCCATTTGGGACGCAGTCCATGAGATGAAAGAATGCAATGTTTTGTTATTCAACTTTTGAGTCCTGAAGTCACCACCCCCTCCAGCCTTACTGCAATTCAATAGCTTGGGATCTTCAACTTCATGCATTATTCATGAAGGTATAGGAGGGGAAGTTTACTGCTACTTTAGCTTGGTTACTGTTGTCATGGAACCATACTGCCTGTCTGTAAGTCTAACGACATATTATGGGATCAGTACGGTTACTGTCGTCATGGAACCATACCGCCTGTCTGTAAGTCTAACGACATATTATGGGATCAGTACGGTTACTGTCGTCATGGAACCATACTGCCTGTCTGTAAGTCTTAACGACATATTATGGGATGAGTATGGTTACTGTCGTCATGGAACCATACTGCCTGTCTGTAAGTCTTAACGACATATTATGGCATCAGTACGGTTACTGTCGTCATGGAACCATACCGCCTGTCTGTAAGTCTAACGACATATTATAGGACCAGTACGGTTGCTGTCGTCATGGAAACATACCGCCTGTCTGTAAGTCTAACGACATATTATGGGATCAGTACGGTTACTGTCTTTATGGAACCATGACGACAGTCTTAACGACATATTATGGGATCAGTACGGTTACTGTCTGTATGGAACCATGACGACAGTCTTAACGACATATTATGGGATCAGTTTGGCTGTAATGTTTTATAACAGTGACTTCAAAACAAATACACGGTATGGTTGGAGTGAAACCTCTTCAGCAAATATGGGAAAACACCCGGGTGTCAAATCACCCTCCTTCCAGCCAGTACGTGCCACTTAGTGAGGGGTTATTGATGTAGAATACAATTATCTAGCACCGGTGAAAGGGCCAAAGGCTTCATTTGGGTTTTTAGACGAATCAAGAGGCCAAGCCACTTCAGTTTAAACTTAAGAGCTGCAATTGAGAATGTTTTAGTCCAGTAGTAACGGCGTGGGCGGCGGCGTCGAGTATCAACACTCGTTCCTAAGAGCCGTTAATAAGGCTCTGTGCTTTTATAATGTACGTCATTGTATCATTTAGAATTAGTGTTCATTAGTGTTAATTGTATAATGTGTTCTTCAGGGGGAAATGCAGCAACCGCTTCAACGGTCGTCTCTTTGGGGTTGTGGGGCTCTCCAGACAGTCTCCAAATGCCATCCTATTCCCTACATAGTGCACTACTTTAGACCAGAGCCCTATTCCCTACATAGTGCACTACTTTTTGACCTGAGCCCTGAGTTCATTATATAGTGCACTACTTTAGACCAGAGCCCTATTCCCTATATAGTGCACTACTCTAGACCAGAGCCCTATTCCCTATATAGTGCACTACTATAGACCAGAGCCCTATTCCCTATATAGTGGTACTACTATAGACCAGAGCCCTGTTCCCTATGTAGTGCACTCCAGTCTATTGTAACAGTGGTACAGTATCAGACCCCTGGGGATCCCAGTCTATTGTACAGTGGTACGGTATCAGACCCCTGGGGATCCCAGTCTATTGTAACAGTGGTACGGTATCAGATCCCTGGGGATCCCAGTCTATTGTAACAGTGGTACGGTATCAGACCCCTGGGGATCCCAGTCTATTGTAACAGTGGTACGGTATCAGACCCCTGGGGATCCCAGTCTATTGTAACAGTGGTACGGTATCAGACCCCTGGGGATCCCAGTCTATTGTAACAGTGGTACGGTATCAGATCCCAGTCTATTGTAACAGTGGTAGAGTATCAGACCCCAGTCTATTGTAACAGTGGTACAGTATCAGACCCCAGTCTATTGTAACAGTGGTACGGTATCAGATCCCAGTCTATTGTAACAGTGGTACGGTATCAGATCCCAGTCTATTGTAACAGTGGTACAGTATCAGATCCCAGTCTATTGTAACAGTGGTACGGTATCAGACCCCTGGGGATCCCAGTCTATTGTAACAGTGGTACGGTATCAGACCCCTGGGGATCCCAGTCTATTGTAACAGTGGTACGGTATCAGACCCCTGGGGATCCCAGTCTATTGTAACAGTGGTACGGTATCAGACCCCTGGGGATCCCAGTCTATTGTAACAGTGGTACGGTATCAGACCCCTGGGGATCCCAGTCTATTGTAACAGTGGTACGGTATCAGACCCCTGGGGATCCCAGTCTATTGGAGCCTTCTGCTTACTGAATACTTCATCCAACTCGTGATATGTTTCTGGAACCAGGGACAAATCAGGAGGAGCAGAGTCACTGACCTGACTGGGAACAGCAGGAGAACAGGCAGTCCTAAGGCAGTTAGCATGACACTCAATGCTCCAACTAGTTACCTTACCCGTCACCCAATCAAACGAGGGATTGTGTTCCTTCAGCCAGGGGTAACCAAGAACCAGAGGAACATGGGGCGAGGACAGAATGAGGAAGGAGATAAACTCTGAATGATTCCCCGACAACAACATCTTAACCGGTTCAGTCCTCATCGTAATCCGTGCCAGACTACTGCCGTTCAGAGTGGTTGCTTCAATGGCTTCCGGCAATTGCTCCTTGGAAAGCCCCAGCTGTTCCACCAAGTCGGCATCAATAAAGCTGCCATCGGCACCTGAATCGATAAAAGCGTTCATCTCTAAGCTCTGATCCTTATTCATAAGGGTCGCAGGAAAACGGGGTCTGACAGGGTTCTTGAGAGGTTGAAACTGGCTCGCAAAAATTCCTCCCAAAACTAGCGAGCCGGGCAGTTTAACGGGCGCTGTGGACAAGCGGAGATGTAATGTCCCGAGCTACCACAGTAGAGGCAGCTGTTGGTCTCACGTCTACGTTGGCGCTCCTCCTTAGTTAGCCCGTGTCGCCCCACTTGCATTGGTTCAGGATCTGGTGGCAAGACCCCTCCACCAATCCCGTGTGGGGAAGCATGATCAACACGTTCTGGTCCATTTCCTGAACCAAATGGTAACCGAGTTGCTGATTGATTGGACGGCCCCCACTGCTTCTCCCTCCTTCTCTCTCGGACTCTATTATCTACCCGAATAGCTAAAGTGACCAAGCTGTCTAGGTCACTAGGCTCTGGATAGGATATCAGCTCGTCCTTGAGTTGCTCCGACAACCCCTGGTAAAAAGCCGCTTGTAGTGACTCCTCATTCCAACCACTCTCCACAGCCAATGTCCTGAATTCGATCATAAAGTCTGCCACACTGCGAGCTCCTTGGCGAAGAGTGAACAAACGTTTAGCTGCGTCCTTACCTCGGACAGGATGGTCAAAAAGCTTTCTCATCTCCGCCGTGAACTCCTGGTATGAAGCCATGCAGGTGTCCGGTCGTTCCCAAACGGCTGAAGCCCATTCCAGAGCTCTACCACGCAGCAGTTCAATCACGAAAGCTATCCTAGCCTTCTCTGTGGCGTAAGAGTAGGGCTGTAGATCAAAAACTAAGCCACACTGCATAAGACATGAACGGCATCTTCCGAAATCCCCCTCGTACTTATCAGGCGTCGGAACCTTGGGCTCACGGAAGGAAACCTCTCCAGAATCGGCAGGTGAGATGGGTGAAACAGGTGGTGGATGTCCCGCCGGCAACCTGAGCTGATCCTGGATATTCGTCAAGCTAGCAGATAAGTTCCGGACTGAACCCGCTATCTCCTGTAGCGCCGTGTTGTGTTGTTCCAATATCTTCCCCTGCTGGGTAACGGCATGGCAAACGGGATCCAGGTCCGCTGGGTTCATCCTTGGCCGGATCGTTCTGTCACGTTCTTTCAAAATCGAACCCAGAAGCAGACCAGGACAAGGAGAGTAGGAAGAAGGTGAGTATTTATTTACAAGTGAATATGAAGGTGTAGAAATATCCAGGTAGCGTAACGGGCAGCGGTGGTGAGTTGATGGGAGTGAATAGGTGGGTCCAAAGGAGTAGCGGAAGCCTCCGACGACCAGGCAGGAATGGGGTAAGTGATCCGGGTGAATAACTGAAGACAGAACAAACGGGGGTAAGTTTAAGGCAAGCAAGACGTACAAAACAACAAAACAAATACTATCAAGCTGGAGGCTGATACGCTGGCACAACATACTGTTTATGGCTAACGATCCGGCAGGGAATGGATGTCAGGTCCGGGCTTATGAAGAGGAGAGATGATGATCAGGACCAGGTGCACAGATAGCTGATGGGATACAGGTGCGGGTAATCTGAGATCTCCCAACTAGCTAAAACGCCCGGCAACCAGACAGGGTGCGTTCCAGGACACCGGAAAAACACTCCAGAACAGAACACAGGCAAAAACCAGACTCAGGAAACGGGATTCGTGACACCTGGGGATCCCAGTCTATTGTAACAGTGGTATAGTATCAGACCCCTGGGGATCCCAGTCTATTGTAACAGTGGTACGGTATCAGACCCCTGGGGATCCCAGTCTATTGTAACAGTGGTACGGTATCAGACCCCTGGGGATCCAGTCTATTGTAACAGTGGTATAGTATCAGACCCCTGGGGATCCCAGTCTATTGTAACAGTGGTACGGTATCAGATCCCAGTCTATTGTAACAGTGGTACGGTATCAGACCCCTGGGGATCCCAGTCTATTGTAACAGTGGTACGGTATCAGACCCCTGGGGATCCCAGTCTATTGTAACAGTGGTACGGTATCAGACCCCAGTCTATTGTAACAGTGGTACAGTATCAGACCCCTGGGGATCCCAGTCTATTGTAACAGTGGTACGGTATCAGACCCCTGGGGATCCCAGTCTATTGTAACAGTGGTACGGTATCAGACCCCTGGGGATCCCAGTCTATTGTAACAGTGGTACGGTATCAGATCCCAGTCTATTGTAACAGTGGTACGGTATCAGATCCCAGTCTATTGTAACAGTGGTACGGTATCAGATCCCAGTCTATTGTAACAGTGGTACGGTATCAGACCCCTGGGGATCCCAGTCTATTGTAACAGTGGTACAGTATCAGACCCCAGTCTATTGTAACAGTGGTACGGTATCAGATCCCAGTCTATTGTAACAGTGGTACGGTATCAGACCCCAGTCTATTGTAACAGTGGTACGGTATCAGACCCCTGGGGATCCCAGTCTATTGTAACAGTGGTACGGTATCAGACCCCTGGGGATCCCAGTCTATTGTAACAGTGGTACGGTATCAATTCCCAGTCTATTGTAACAGTGGTACGGTATCAGACCCCTGGGGATCCCAGTCTATTGTAACAGTGGTACGGTATCAGATCCCAGTCTATTGTAACAGTGGTACGGTATCAGACCCCTGGGGATCCCAGTCTATTGTAACAGTGGTACGGTATCAGACCCCTGGGGATCCCAGTCTATTGTAACAGTGGTACGGTATCAGATCCCAGTCTATTGTAACAGTGGTACGGTATCAGATCCCAGTCTATTGTAACAGTGGTACGGTATCAGATCCCAGTCTATTGTAACAGTGGTACGGTATCAGATCCCAGTCTATTGTAACAGTGGTACGGTATCAGATCCCAGTCTATTGTAACAGTGGTACGGTATCAGATCCCAGTCTATTGTAACAGTGGTACGGTATCAGATCCCAGTCTATTGTAACAGTGGTACGGTATCAGACCCCAGTCTATTGTAACAGTGGTACGGTATCAGATCCCAGTCTATTGTAACAGTGGTACGGTATCAGACCCCTGGGGATCCCAGTCTATTGTAACAGTGGTACGGTATCAGACCCCTGGGGATCCCAGTCTATTGTAACAGTGGTACGGTATCAGACCCCTGGGGATCCCAGTCTATTGTAACAGTGGTACAGTATCAGACCCCTGGGGATCCCAGTCTATTGTAACAGTGGTACGGTATCAGATCCCAGTCTATTGTAACAGTGGTACGGTATCAGATCCCAGTCTATTGTAACAGTGGTACGGTATCAGACTCTCTTCATCATAACAAACTTTATTTTTTGCTTTATTTTATTTCATTATAATGTTTTTTTCTCTAGAGATGTTTTGTCTTTTACTTCAAAGTAAATCTATTTTCATTATTGTGATGCGTTATGAGGAGGTGTGTGTGTGTGTGTGTGTTCGTTCGTGTGTGTGTGTGTGTGTGTGTGTGTGTGTGTGTGTGTGTGTGTGTGTGTGTGTGTGTGTGTGTGTGTGTGTGTGTGTGTGTGTGTGTGTGTGTGTGTGTGTGTGTGTGTGTGTGTTCGTGTGCTCTTCCTAATGTGTCTATAGTAATTACTATGATTCTCCTTCTCCTTCAAAACGAATGTCGTAGCTCAACTTAACAAACGCCAATTACATTATTGCAAATGATGCTTGAAGGCAGAGAACTTTGGCCTCCCTATAATTTCAGCAGCAGGATATTTCTCCTGAATACAGAATAGCTATTTCCATTTGTGTTGTTTGTCAGTAGAAAGAAACGAATGGTCTTGTAAAGAAAACCAAGATGTCCTGAAGATAATCTCGTCAGTTACCGTCCGGGTCCCACTTCAAACAAACCACCTTGACCCTTGTTGCCATGACCCGTGTTGCCATGACCCTTGTTGCCATGACCCGTGTTGCCATGACCCTTGTTGCCATGACCCTTGTTGCCATGACCCTTGTTGTCATGACCCTTGTTGCCATGACCCTTGTTGCCATGACCCTTGTCCAATCATCTATATGTACTTTTCTTATACACTGTTTGTGAGAAATCTATGAAAAGATTTTAAGTGTGACCAACAGGTGTAATCAAACCTCTCTGATGATTGGTTGGAGCCTGATTTGTAAAAGAGCTGCAGGTCATTTTGCTTTACATAGTACCTGTCAAATTACAAAAACGACATGATCTTGAACTGAATGAAATAGTTACTAGTAAGTTTAAATAGTAATGAATCATGCTACTAATGTTTTCCCTAGAGAGTCAGCCATATCACACAGAACACCATGTGACCTCCAGACCTCTCCTCTCTATAGACTGTAACTCTGTGTCTGAGGTCATCGTGATGTCACCAGACCTCTCCTCTCTCTAGACTGTAACTCTGTGTCTGAGGTCATCGTGATGTCACCAGACCTCCCCTCTCTCTCTAGACTGTAACTCTGTGTCTGAGGTCATCGTGATGTCACCAGACCTCTCCTCTCTCTCTAGACTGTAACTCTGTGTCTGAGGTCATCGTGATGTCACCAGACCTCTCCTCTCTCTCTAGACTGTAACTCTCAAGGAAACATCAAGGAAACATCTCATCCATTATGAGGTCAAGGAAACATCACATCCATTATGAGGTCAAGGACACATCTCATCCATTATGAGGTCAAGGAAACATCTCATCCATTATGAGGTCAAGGACACATCTCATCCATTATGAGGTCAAGGAAACATCTCATCCATTATGAGGTCAAGGAAACATCTCATCCATTATGAGGTCAAGGAATCATCTCATCCATTATGAGGTCAAGGACACATCTCATCCATTATGAGGTCAAGGAAACATCTCATCCATTATGAGGTCAAGGAAACATCTCATCCATTATGAGGTCAAGGAATCATCTCATCCATTATGAGGTCAAGGAAACGTCTCATCCATTATGAGGTCAAGGAAACATCTCATCCATTATGAGGTCAAGGAAACATCTCATCCATTATGAGGTCAAGGAAACATCTCCTCCATTATGAGGTCAAGGAATCATCTCATCCATTATGAGGTCAAGGACACATCTCATCCATTATGAGGTCAAGGACACATCTCATCCATTATGAGGTCAAGGAAACGTCTCATCCATTATGAGGTCATGGAATCATCTCATCCATTATGAGGTCATGGAATCATCTCATCCATTATGAGGTCAAGGACACATCTCATCCATTATGAGGTCATGGAATCATCTCATCCATTATGAGGTCATGGAATCATCTCAGAGTTCTCAGAGCTGTGCATGCAGGTGTGTGTACGTCGTGGAGGTTGTGTTTAGGATAGCGACATATTAGGAGTTTATTTGTGTGGTGCTGTGAAATCTGTGCCAGTTACTGGTAGCTTTGGGAAATCTATTATGACCTTGTTCAAATCAGTTAAATGTCCCTCGTTATCAATCCTTTAATGAGAGAGACAGAGACAGACAGGGACACAGACAGAGACACAGACAGAGACACAGACAGAGACACAGAGAGGGACACAGAGACAGACAGAGACAGACAGAGACAGAGAGAGAGACAGACAGAGAGAGAGACCGAGAGGGAGAGAGAGACAGAGAGAGGCAGAGAGAGGCAGAGAGAGACAGAGAGGGAGAGAGACAGAGAGGGAGAGAGATTGAGACAGAGAGAGAGAGAGAGAGACAGAGAGAGAGAGAGAGACAGAGACAGAGATAATTTCCCCAAACAATGTACTGAGCAAATGTCAAATTGGATTTTTACCATGTATTCACCCTGCACACCCTAATTTACAAACAAACAAACCAAAACAAAGGCAGTCTTCTCATGCTTTGTTGATTAAAAAAAAGCTTTCGACTCAATTTGGCATGAGGGTCTGCTATACAAATGGATGGAAAGTGTTGTTGGGGGAAAAACATATGACATTATAAAATCCATGTATTCAAACAAACAAGTTTGTGGTTAAAATTGGCAACAAAAAAAACATTTATTTCCACAGGGATGCAGATTCAGCCCTACCCTCTTCAACATATACAGGACCCGTCAATAGTTTGGACACCTACTCATTCTTCAACATATACAGGACCCGTCAATAGTTTGGACACCTACTCATTCTTCAACATATACAGGACCCGTCAATAGTTTGGACACCTACTCATTCTTCAACATATACAGGACCCGTCAATAGTTTGGACACCTACCCTCTTCAACATATACAGGACCCGTCAATAGTTTGGACACCTACTCATTCTTCAACATATACAGGACCCGTCAATAGTTTGGACACCGACTCATTCAAGGGTTTTTCCTTCTGTTTGTACTATTTTCTTCACAGTGAAGACATTAAAACTATGAAATAACACGTATGGAATCATGTAGAAATAAAAAAAAAAGTGTTAAACAAATCAGAATATATTTTATATTGTAGATTCTTCAAAGTAGCCACCCTTTGCCTTGATGACAGCTTTGCACACTGTTGGCATTCTCTCAACCAGCTTCATGAGGTAGTCACCTGGAATACTTTTCCAACAGTCTTGAAGGAGTTCTTCACTATTATTCTACAATGTAGAAAATAGTAAAAAATAAAGAAAAACCCTGGAATTGGTACGTGTGTCCAAACTTTTGACTGGTACTGTATGTCAATGAATTGGCGAGGCCACTAGAAAAGTCTGCAGCACCCGGCCTCACCCTGCTAGAATCTGAAGTCAAATGTCTACTGTTTGCTGACGATCAGGTTGTCACGATCGTGTGGAGGAGAGACGGACCAAAACGCAGCATGTGGAAAATAAGCCATCTTCTTTTATTATGAAGAAGGCAAAACGAAACAAAACACTCACAACCTAACAAAACAACAAACGACCGTGAAGCTAATAAACGTAGTGCACACACACAGGCTACAAACGTTCAACATAGACAATTCCCCACAACAAACTAAAGCCTATGGCTACCCTAAATATGGCTCCCAATCAGAGACAACAGAAACCAGCTGTCTCTAATTGGGAACCCATTCAGGCAACCATAGACTTTCCTAGACAACTACACCCAACATAGACACAGCTAGACAACTATCCTAAACATAAACCCAACTACTCTAAATAAACCCCCTAAACCATACAATCACCCTGGACACTACAAAACCCACATAAATACCCATGTCACACCCTGACCTAACTAAAATCATAAAGAAAACAAAGAATACTAAGGCCAGGGCGTGACATAGCCCCCCCCTTAAGGTGCGAACTCCGGGCGCACCAGCACAAAGTCTAGGGGAGGGTCTGGGTCGGCATCTGACCACGGTGGTGGCTCAGGCTCAGGGCGAGGTCCCCACCCCACCATAGTCAATCCCAGCTTATGTCTCCCCCTACAAATGACCACCCTCATATTACCCCCACTTAATCTTTTGGGTAACATTGACACAAGGGGCAGCACCGGGATAGAGGAATAGCTCAGGACAGAGGGATAGCTCAGGACAGAGGGATAGCTCAGGATAGAGAGGTAGCTCAGGATAGAGAGGTAGCTCAGGATAGAGGGGCAACTCCGGACTGAAAGGCAGCTCCGGACAGAGAGACAGCTCTGGACTGAGGGGCAGTTCTGGAGAAATAGCCGCTCTGGGCTGAGGGACAGCTCATGACTGGCTGACGGCTCTGGACGCTCATGGCTGGCTGACGGCTCTGGACGCTCATGGCTGGCTGACGGCTCTGGACGCTCATGGCTGGCTGACGGCTCTGGACGCTCATGGCTGGCTGACGGCTCTGGACGCTCATGGCTCACTGACGGCTCTGGCAGATCCTGTCTGGTTGGCGACTCTGGCAGATCCTGTCTGGTTGGCGGCTCTGGCAGATCCTGTCTGGTTGGCGGCTCTGGCAGATCCTGTCTGGTTGGCGGCTCTGGCAGATCCTGTCTGGTTGGCGGCTCTGGCAGATCCTGTCTGGTTGGCGGCTCTGGCAGATCCTGTCTGGTTGGCGGCTCTGGCAGATCCTGTCTGGTTGGCGGCTCTGGCAGATCCTGACTGACGAATGGCTCTAGCGGCTCCTGACTGACTAACGGCTCTGACGGCTCTGTACAGACGGGCGGCTCTACTGGCTCGGGACAGACGGATGGCTCAGACGGCGCTGGGGAGACGGATGGCTCAGACGGCGCTGAGGAGACGGATGGCTCAGATGGCGCTGAGGAGACGGATGGCTCAGACGGCGCTGGGGAGACGGATGGCTCAGACGGCGCTGCGGAGACGGATGGCTCAGACTGATCCTGTCTAGCGGAAGGCTTTGGCTGCTCCTGTCTGGCGGAAGGCTCTAGCGGCTCCAGTCTGGCGGAAGGCTCTGTAGGCTCATGGCAGACGGGCAGTTCATGCGGCGCTTGGCAGACGGACAGTTCAGGCGCCGTTGGGCAGACGGCAGACTCTGGCCGGCTGAGACGCACTGTAGGCCTGGTGCGTGGTGCCGGAACTGGAGGCACCGGACTGAGGACACGCACCTTCAGGCTAGTGCGGGGAACAACAACAGGGCACACTGAGTTCTCAAGGCGCACTATATGCCTGGTGCGTGGTACCGGACTGAGGGCACGCACCTCAGGACGAGTGCGGGGAGAAATAACAGTGTGTACAGGACTCAGGAGACGCACAGGTGGCTTAGTGCGTGGTGCCGGAACTGGAGGCACTGGGCTGGAGACACGCACCATAGGGAGAGTGCGTGGAGGAGGAACAGGGCTCTGAAAACGCACTGGAAGCCTGGTGCGTGGTGTAGGCACTGGTGGTACTGGGCTGGAGCGGGGAGGTAGTGCCGGAAATACCGGACCGTGCAAGCGTACTGGCTCCCTTGAGCACTGAGCCTGCCCAACCTTACCTGGTTGAATGCTCCCCGTCGCCCGCCCAGTGCGGGGAGGTGGAATAACCCGCACCGGGCTATGTAGGCGAACCGGGGACACCATGCGTAAGGCTGGTGCCATGTAAGCCGGCCCAAGGAGACGTACTGGTGGCCAGATATGTAGAGCCGGCTTCATGGCACTTGGCTCAATGCTCAATCTAGCCCTACCAGTGCGGGGAGGTGGAATAACCCGCACTGGGCTATGCACACGTACAGGAGACACCGTGCGCTCTACTGCGTAACACGGTGTCTGCCCGTACTCCCGCTCTCCACGGTTAGCCTGGGAAGTGGGCGCAGGTCTCCTACCTGCCCTTGGCCCACTACCTCTTAGCCCCCCCCCAAGAAATTTTTGGGTAGTACTCACGGGCTTTTCAGGCTTCCAGCCACGTCTCCTTGCTGCCTCCATTCTCCGGTATCCCTCCGCACATTGCTCCATTGAATCCCAGGCGGGCTCCGGCACTCTCCTTGGGTCGATCGCCCATCTGTCGATCTCCTCCCATGAATTATAACCCAGATGCCTCTCCACCTTCTGTTTCCTTGCTTGCTCCTCAAATCGCCGCCTCTCTGCTTTCGCTGCCTCCAGCTCAGCTTTGGGGCGATTATATTCTCCTGGTACCTCGCGGTCCAGAATTTCCTCCCAATTCCTGTAATCCTGCGTTTGTTGCACACGCTGCTTGATCCGATGTTGGTGGGGAATTCTGTCACGATCGTGTGGAGGAGAGACGGACCAAAACGCAGCATGTGGAAAATAAGCCATCTTCTTTTATTATGAAGAAGGCAAAACGAAACAAAACACTCACAACCTAACAAAACAACAAACGACCGTGAAGCTAATAAACGTAGTGCACACACACAGGCTACAAACGTTCAACATAGACAATTCCCCACAACAAACTAAAGCCTATGGCTACCCTAAATATGGCTCCCAATCAGAGACAACAGAAACCAGCTGTCTCTAATTGGGAACCCATTCAGGCAACCATAGACTTTCCTAGACAACTACACCCAACATAGACACAGCTAGACAACTATCCTAAACATAAACCCAACTACTCTAAATAAACCCCCTAAACCATACAATCACCCTGGACACTACAAAACCCACATAAATACCCATGTCACACCCTGACCTAACTAAAATCATAAAGAAAACAAAGAATACTAAGGCCAGGGCGTGACACAGGTGCTTCTGTCACCAACCAAGGAAGGCCTACAGCAGCACTTAGATCTTTGGTAGTGTGTGTGCGGTAGTGTGTGTGTGTGTGTGTGTGTGTGTGTGTGTGTGTGTGTGTGTGTGTGTGTGTGTGTGTGTGCGGTAGTGTGTGTGTGCGGTAGTGTGTGTGTGTGCGGTAAGGTGTGTAAGTGCGGTAGTGTGTGTATGTACGGTAGTGTGTGTATGTGGTTAACATATTAGAGAGAGCATACTTAAATTTACACAGGACACCGGATATCATGAAACATGTTGTAAAGATCAGCCCTGGCCCCCTACCTGTTTACATCATGAAACATGTTAAAGATCAGCCCTGGTCCCTTGCCTGTTTACATGATGAAACATGTTGTAAAGATCAGCCTTGGCCTCCTGCCTGTTTACATGATGAAACATGTTGTAAAGATCAGCCCTGGTCCCCTGCCTGTTTACATGATGAAACATGTTGTAAAGATCAGCCTTGGCCCCCTACCTGTTTACATCATGAAACATGTTATAAAGAGCAGCTTTGGCCCCCAACCTGTTTACATCATGAAACATGTTGTAAAGATCAGCCTTGGCCCCCTGCCTGTTTACATGATGAAACATGTTGTAAAGATCAGCCTTGGCCTCCTACCTGTTTACATCATGAAGCATCATGAAACAGGTTGTAAAGATCAGCCTTGGTCCCCTACCTGTTTACATCATGAAACATGTTGTAAAGATCAGCCTTGGTCCCCTACCTGTTTACATCATGAAACATGTTGTAAAGATCAGCCTTGGTCCCATACCTGTTTACATCATGAAACAGGTTGTAAAGATCAGCCTTGGCCCCTGCCTGTTTACATCATGAAACATGTTGTAAAGATCAGCCTTTGTCCCCTACCTGTTTACATCATGAAACAGGTTGTAAAGATCAGCCTTGGCCTCTGCCTGTTTACATCATGAAACATGTTGTAAAGATCAGCGTTGGTCCCCTACCTGTTTACATCATGAAACATGTTGTAAAGATCAGCCTTGGTCCCCTACCTGTTTACATCATGAAACATGTTGTAAAGATCAGCCTTGGTCCCCTACCTGTTTACATCATGAAACATGTAAAGATCAGCCTTGGCCCCTGCCTGTTTACATGATGAAACATGTAAAGATCAGCGTTGGCCCCCTACCTGTTTACATCATGAAACATGTAAAGATCAGCGTTGGCCCCCTGCCTGTTTACATCATGAAACAGGTTGTAAAGATCAGCCTTGGCCCCCTACCTGTTTACATCATGAAACATGTAAAGATCAGCGTTGGCCCCCTGCCTGTTTACATCATGAACATGTTGTAAAGATCAGCCTTGGTCCCCTACCTGTTTACATCATGAAACATGTTGTAAAGATCAGCCCTGGCCCCCTGCCTGTTTACATCATGAAACATGTTGTAAAGATCAGCCTTGGCCCCTGCCTGTTTACATCATGAAACCTGTTGTAAAGATCAGCCTTGGTCCCCTACCTGTTTACATCATGAAACATGTTGTAAAGATCAGCCTTGGCCCCCTATCTGTTTACACCATGAAACATGTTGTAAAGATCAGCCTTGGTCCCCTACCTGTTTACATCATGAAACATGTTGTAAAGATCAGCCTTGGCCTCCTACCTGTTTACATCATGAAGCATCATGAAACATGTTGTAAAGATCAGCCTTGGTCCCTGCCTGTTTACATCATGAAACATGTTGTAAAGATCAGCCCTGGTCCCCTACCTGTTTACATGATGAAACATGTTGTAAAGATCAGCCTTGACCCCCTACCTGTTTACATCATGAAACATGTTGTAAAGATCAGCCTTGGTCCCCTACCTGTTTTCATCATGAAACAGGTTGTAAAGATCAGCCTTGGTCCCCTACCTGTTTACATGATGAAACATGTTGTAAAGATCAGCCCTGGTCCCCTACCTGTTTACATCATGAAACATGTTGTAAAGATCAGCCTTGGCCCCCTGCCTGTTTACATGATGAAACGTGTTGTAAAGATCAGCCTTGGCCCCCTGCCTGTTTACATGATGAAACGTGTTGTAAAGATCAGCCCTGGTCCCCTACCTGTTTACATCATGAAACATGTTGTAAAGATCAGCCTTGGTCCCCTGCCTGTTTACATCATGAAACATCATGAAACATGTTGTAAAGATCAGCCCTGGCCCCCTACCTGTTTACATCATGAAACATGTTGTAAAGATCAGCCCTGGCCCCCTGGCTGTTTACATGATGAAACATGTTGTAAAGATCAGCCCTGGCCCCCTACCTGTTTACATCATGAAACATGTTGCAAAGATCAGCCGTGGCCCCCTGGCTGTTTACATGATGAAACATGTTAAAGATCAGCCCTGGCCCCCTGCCTGTTTACATGATGAAACATGTTAAAGATCAGCCCTGGCCCCCTGCCTGTTTACATGATGAAACAGGTTGTAAAGATCAGCCTTGGCCCCCTGCTTGATTACATGATGAAGCGTGTTAAATATCAGCCTTGGCCCCCTGCCTGTTTACATGATGAAACATGTTAATGATCAGCCTTGGCCCCCTGCCTGTTTCATCATGAAACATGTTTAAGATCAGCCTTGCCCCCCTGCCTGTTTACATGATGAAACATGTTTAAGATCAGCCCTGGCCCCCTGCCTGTTTACATCATGAAACATGTTTAAGATCAGCCTTGGCCCCCTGCCTGTTTACATGATGAAACATGTTAAAGATCAGCCTTGGCCCCCTGCCTGTTTACATGATGAAACATGTTAAAGATCAGCCTTGGCCCCCTGCCTGTTTACATGATGAAACAGGTTGTAAAGATCAGCCTTGGCCCCCTGCCTGTTTACATGATGAAACATGTTAAAGATCAGCCTTGGCCCCCTGCCTGTTTACATGATTAAACGTGTTGTAAAGATCAGCCTTAGCCCCTGCCTGTTTACATGATGAAACATGTTGTAAAGATCAGCCTTGGCCCCCTGCCTGTTTACATCATGAAACATCATGAAACATGTTGTAAAGATCAGCCCTGGTCCCCTACCTGTTTACATCATGAAACATGTTGTAAAGATCAGCCTTGGTCCCCTGCCTGTTTACATCATGAAACATCATGAAACATGTTGTAAAGATCAGCCCTGGCCCCCTACCTGTTTACATCATGAAACATGTTGTAAAGATCAGCCCTGGCCCCCTGGCTGTTTACATGATGAAACATGTTGAAAGATCAGCCCTGGCCCCCTACCTGTTTACATCATGAAACATGTTGCAAAGATCAGCCGTGGCCCCCTACCTGTTTACATGATGAAACATGTTAAAGATCAGCCTTGGCCCCCTGCCTGTTTACATGATGAAACATGTTGTAAAGATCAGCCTTGGCCCCCTGCTTGTTTACACGATGAAACATGTTAAAGATCAGCCTTGGCCCCCTGCCTGTTTACATGATGAAACAGGTTGTAAAGATCAGCCTTGGCCCCCTGCTTGATTACATGATGAAACGTGTTAAAGATCAGCCTTGGCCCCCTGCCTGTGTACATGATGAAACATGTTAAAGATCAGCCTTGGCCCCCTGCCTGTTTCATCATGAAACATGTTTAAGATCAGCCTTGGCCCCCTGCCTGTTTACATGATGAAACATGTTAAAGATCAGCCCTGGCCCCCTGCCTGTTTACATCATGAAACATGTTTAAGATCAGCCTTGGCCCCCTGCCTGTTTACATGATGAAAAATGTTAAAGATCAGCCTTGGCCCCCTGCCTGTTTACATGATGAAACATGTTAAAGATCAGCCTTGGCCCCCTGCCTGTTTACATGATGAAACATGTTAAAGATCAGCCTTGGCCCCCTGCCTGTTTACATGATGAACCATGTTAAAGATCAGCCCTGGCCCCCTGCCTTTTTACATGATGAAACATGTTAAAGATCAGCCCTGGCCCCCTGCCTGTTTACATGATGAAACATGTTAAAGATCAGCCTTGGCCCCCTGTCTGTTTACACGATGAAACATGTTAAAGATCAGCCCTGGCCCCCTGCCTGTTTACATGATGAAACGTGTTAAAGATCAGCCCTGGCCCCCTGCCTGTTTACCTGATGAAACATGTTAAAGATCAGCCTTGGCCCCTGTCTGTTTACATGATGAAACATGTTAAAGATCAGCCTTGGCCCCCTGCCTGTTTACATGATGAAACATGTTAAAGATCAGCCGTGGCCCCCTACCTGTTTACACCATGAAACATGTTGTAAAGATCAGCCTTGGCCCCTGCCTGTTTACATGATGAAACATGTTGTAAAGATCAGCCTTGGCCCCCTGCTTGTTTACATGATGAAACATGTTAAAGATCAGCCTTGGCCCCCTGCCTGTTTACATGATGAAACAGGTTGTAAAGATCAGCCTTGGCCCCCTGCTTGATTACATGATGAAACGTGTTAAAGATCAGCCTTGGCCCCCTGCCTGTTTACATGATGAAACATGTTAAAGATCAGCCTTGGCCCCCTACCTGTTTCATCATGAAACATGTTTAAGATCAGCCTTGGCCCCCTGCCTGTTTACATGATGAAACATGTTAAAGATCAGCCCTGGCCCCCTGCCTGTTTACATCATGAAACATGTTTAAGATCAGCCTTGGCCCCCTGCCTGTTTACATGATGAAACATGTTAAAGATCAGCCTTGGCCCCCTGCCTGTTTACATGATGAAACATGTTAAAGATCAGCCTTGGCCCCCTGCCTGTTTACATGATGAAACATGTTAAAGATCAGCCTTGGCCCCCTGCCTGTTTACATGATGAACCATGTTAAAGATCAGCCCTGGCCCCCTGCCTTTTTACATGATGAAACATGTTAAAGATCAGCCCTGGCCCCCTGCCTGTTTACATGATGAAACATGTTAAAGATCAGCCTTGGCCCCCTGTCTGTTTACACGATGAAACATGTTAAAGATCAGCCCTGGCCCCCTGCCTGTTTACATGATGAAACGTGTTAAAGATCAGCCCTGGCCCCCTGCCTGTTTACATGATGAAACATGTTAAAGATCAGCCTTGGCCCCCTGTCTGTTTACATGATGAAACATGTTAAAGATCAGCCTTGGCCCCCTGCCTGTTTACATGATGAAACATGTTAAAGATCAGCCCTGGCCCCCTGCCTGTTTACATGATGAAACATGTTAAAGATCAGCCCTGGCCCCCTGCCTGTTTACATGATGAAACATGTTAAAGATCAGCCTTGGCCCCCTGCCTGTTTACATGATGAAACATGTTAAAGATCAGCCTTGGCCCTCTGCCTGTTTACATGATGAACCATGTTAAAGATCAGCCTTGGCCCCCTGCCTGTTTACATGATGAAACAGGTCCAATAACCCCCTCTTTTACTGCATTGCACTACACGATTCAAGAACCCTCTCTTTCCCTCCTGCTTAATGATTTCTCCCTCGCAGCCTTCCTCTGTGTGTCTCCCTGAAGCTGGATCCCCCAATGGGCTCAGTGCTTTCCTTTAAACTCAGCAGAAAGACTATTTACCCGCAAATTAAATCCTTGCATGCCTATAGTGCTGGATCCCCTGCATGCTGCTGGAAAACAGGGCAATTACTTGGAAAGAGTGAGTCCTGGGAATAGAGGCTCCATCCTGGGACCGGGTGGGTGCAGACGCAGACTCAACGTTCGGGTTTATCGAGGGAGAAGAGGGGGGAGAATAGAGGGGGAGGGAGGGGGTGAGGTTGAGAGGAGGAAGAGGGGGATGGTATAAGGAGGAGGGGTGAGACGGTGTGTCTTTCGTAAAAACTTTTCCTCAAAGTTAAAAAAAGTGCAGCAACTGAGTAAGGAGAGGAGAGAGTGGAGCAGGGGAAAGAGAGGAGGGGAAAGAGAGGAGAGGAGAGAGAGGAGGGGAAAGAGAGGAGAGGAGAGAGAGGAGAGGAGAGAGAGGAGAGGAGAGAGAGGAGAGGAGAGAGAGGAGAGGAGAGAGGAGAGGAAAGAGAGGGGAAAGAGAGGGGAAAGAGAGGAAGGGAAAGAGAGGAGGGGAAGGAGAGGAGAGGAAAGAGAGGAGGGGAACGAGAGGAGGGGAAAGAGAGGAGAGGAATGCCTTGCAGGTTCATTGCATCATGGGT
>NW_024061178.1:80000-112500 GCF_016432855.1 Salvelinus namaycush | reverse complement strand
AGACCCCTGAAGGAAAGACACCAGACATATGTTCTCCTCTCAGACCAGACCAAGGCTGAGACCCCTGAAGGAAAGACACCAGACACATGTTCTCCTCTCAGACCAGACCAAGGCTGAGACCCCTGAAGGAAAGACACCAGACACATGTTCTCCTCTCAGACCAGACCAAGGCTGAGACCCCTGAAGGAAAGACACCAGACACATGTTCTCCTCTCAGACCAGACCAAGGCTGAGACCCCTGAAGGAAAGACACCAGACACATGTTCTCCTCTCAGACCAGACCAAGGCTGAGACCCCTGAAGGAAAGACACCAGACACATGTTCTCCTCTCAGACCAGACCAAGGCTGAGACCCCTGAAGGAAAGACACCAGACACATGTTCTCCTCTCAGACCAGACCAAGGCTGAGACCCCTGAAGGAACGACACCAGACACATGTTCTCCTCTCAGACCAGACCAAGGCTGAGACCCCTGAAGGAAAGACACCAGACACATGTTCTCCTCTTCTTTACAATATATTTGTTATTTAGAAAAATGACCATTTCACCTTTGATGGGGTCTAACTGAATGTTTATGTAACCTTTATTTCACCTTTCTTTAAGTAGACGGTCACTACTGAGTGGTACATACGGGCCATTGAGGAGACCAGTCCGTGTGTCCCAAATGCCCCCCCTATTCCCTACATATTACTCTACTTTTGACCCTTTGGGACTGGGCCATAACCTCCCAGTAGGGTAGGGCCTCACGTCGCCTCATGCCACCTCACGCTGGGACAGGAGACGCTGATCAAAGGTAGAACACACTGGGGAAGCAAAAAAGGGGGAGGTAGAAATTGTCTGAGCTTTTCTTCCCAGAAATAAAAATAAATCTGTAAAGTAGCAGGATGGAATTACAGCCAGGGATTAAACAACGGGGGAAATACAAGATGGTGGATGTTGGTGGTGTAGAATAAAGACTCTCAGATGGGCCAAGACTTTAGGGTTTCTAATTGGGTCCTATTGTTGTGGGACACGCTGGTTAGAACCAGGCAATCAGATACCTCGTAGGGAGATTGACCTGGTACCCTAAACCCCGGCCAGCAACCCTTAGAGAGACTGACATAGTGCTAACCCTTCCCGGCAACCCTTAGAGAGACTGACATAGTGCTAACCCTTCCCGGCAACCCTTAGAGAGACTGACATAGTGCTAACCCTTCCCGGCAACCCTTAGAGAGACTGACATAGTGCTAACCCTTCCCGGCAACCCTTAGAGACTGACATAGTGCTAACCCTTCCCGGCAACCCTTAGAGAGACTGACATAGTGCTAACCCTTCCCGGCAACCCTTAGAGAGACTGACATTGTGCTAACCCTTCCCGACAACCCTTAGAGAGACTGACATAGTGCTAACCCTTCCCGGCAACCCTTAGAGAGACTGACATAGTGCTAACCCTTCCCGGCAACCCTTAGAGAGACTGACACAGTGCTAACCATTCCCGGCAACCCTTAGAGAGACTGACATAGTGCTAACCCTTCCCGGCAACCCTTAGAGAGACTGACACAGTGCTAACCCTTCCCGGCAACCCTTAGAGAGACTGACATAGTGCTAACCCTTCCCGGCCAGCAACCCTTAGAGAGACTGACATAGTGCTAACCCTTCCCGGCCAGCAACCCTTAGAGAGACTGACATAGTGCTAACCCTTCCCGGCAACCCTTAGCGAGACTGACATAGTGCTAACCCTTCCCGGCAACCCTTAGAGAGACTGACATAGTGCTAACCCTTCCCGGCAACCCTTAGAGAGACTGACATAGTGCTAACCCTTCCCGGCAACCCTTAGAGAGACTGACATAGTGCTAGCCCTTCCCGGCAACCCTTAGAGAGACTGACATAGTGCTAACCCTTCCCGGCAACCCTTAGCGAGACTGACATAGTGCTAACCCTTAGAGAGACTGACATAGTGCTAACCCTTCCCGGCCAGCAACCCTTAGAGAGACTGACACAGTGCTAACCCTTCCCGGCAACCCTTAGAGAGACTGACATAGTGCTAACCCTTCCCGGCAACCCTTAGAGCGACTGACATAGTGCTAATCCTTCCCGGCAACCCTTAGAGAGACTGACATAGTGCTAACCCTTAGAGAGACTGACATAGTGCTAACCCTTCCCGGCAACCCTTAGAGAGACTGACATAGTGCTAACCCTTCCCGGCAACCCTTAGAGAGACTGACATAGTGCTAACCCTTCCCGGCAACCCTTAGAGAGACTGACATAGCGCTAACCCTACCCGGCAACCCTTAGAGACTGACATAGCGCTAACCCTACCCGGCAACCCTTAGAGACTGACATAGTGCTAACCCTTCCCGGCAACCCTTAGAGACTGACATAGTGCTAACCCTTCCCGGCAACCCTTAGAGAGACTGACATAGTGCTAACCCTTCCCGGCAACCCTTAGAGAGACTGACATAGTGCTAACCCTTCCCGGCAACCCTTAGAGAGACTGACATAGTGCTAACCCTTCCCGGCAACCCTTAGAGAGACTGACATAGTGCTAACCCTTCCCGGCAACCCTTAGAGAGACTGATTTAGTGCTAACCCTACCCGGCAACCCTTAGAGACTGACATAGTGCTAGCCCTTCCCGGCAACCCTTAGAGAGACTGACATAGTGCTAACCCTGTTGCTACTTTGTGCTAGCCCCAGCCAGTGGTGTAGAGTACTTAAGTACAAATACTTTAAAGTACTACTTAAGTAGTTTTTGTGGGTATCTGTACTTTACTATTTAAATTTTTTACATCTTTTACTTTCACTTCACTACATTCCTAAAGAAACTTCTGTACTTTTTACTCCTTACATTTTCCCTGACACCTAAAAGTACTCGTTACATTTTGAATGCTTAGCAGGACAGGAAAATGGTCCCATTCACATTCTTATCAAGACAACATCCCTGGTCATCCCTACTGCCTCTGATCTGGAGGACTCACTAAACAGAGAACATCCCTGGTCATCCCTACTGCCTCTGATCTGGAGGACTCACTAAACAGAGAACATCCCTGGTCATCCCTACTGCCTCTAATCTGGAGGACTCACTAAACACAAATGCTTTGTTTATAAAGGATGTCTGAGTGTACCCCTGGCTATGCATACATTTTAAAACGCCAAAACGGTGCCGTTTGGTTTGCTTAATATAAGGAATGTGAAATGATGTATACTTTTACTTGTGATACTTAAGTATATTTAAAACCAAATACTTTTAGACTTTTACTCAAGTAGTATTTTACTGGGTGACTTTCACTTTTACTTGAGTCATTTTCTATTAAGGTATCTTTACTTGTGGGTACTTTTTCCCACCGCTGGCTCCGTCCAGCAACCCTCAGAGAGACTATCCCCTTGCTGAGACCTGCGGTGGTTCTCTGAGAGACGCTATGTTTACATAGCAGGGGACTAAAGGATTTTGAACTTTGAAGACGGGACTTGTCACACCAGTTTGTTACGTTCATCATTCGTGATGAAGACAAAATCATCTTCCTTTTGATGTCCGACAAAGAAACAACTCCTGTTTGTTGCCCTATAAACTATCTAATGTTGAGACAATACATCTGTCTATTTTTTATTTAACCAGGCGAGTCAGTTAAGAACAATTTCTTACTTTCAATGACGGCCGGGGAACAGTGGGTTAACTGGTCTAGGAACATTGGGGTTAACTGGTCTAGGAACATTGGGTTAACTGGTCTAGGAACATTGGGTTAACTGGTCTAGGAACATTGGGGTTAACTGGTCTAGGAACATTGGGTTAACTGGTCTAGGAACATTGGGGTTAACTGGTCTAGGAACATTGGGGTTAACTGGTCTAGGAACATTGGGGTTAACTGGTCTAGGAACAGTGGGTTAACTGGTCTAGGAACATTGGGTTAACTGGTCTAGGAACATTGGGGTTAACTGGTCTAGGAACAGTGGATTAACTGGTCTAGGAACAGTGGGTTAACTGGTCTAGGAACAGTGGGTTAACTGGTCTAGGAACAGTGGGTTAACTGGTCTCGGAACATTGGGGTTAACTGGTCTAGGAACAGTGGATTAACTGGTCTAGGAACAGTGGGTTAACTGGTCTAGGAACAGTGGGTTAACTGGTCTAGGAACAGTGGGTTAACTGGTCTAGGAACAGTGGATTAACTGGTCTAGGAACATTGGGGTTAACTGGTCTAGGAACAGTGGGTTAACTGGTCTAGGAACATTGGGGTTAACTGGACTAGGAACAGTGGGTTAACTGGTCTAGGAACATTGGGGTTAACTGGTCTAGGAACATTGGGGTTAACTGGTCTAGGAACATTGGGGTTAACTGGTCTAGGAACATTGGGGTTAACTGGTCTAGGAACATTGGGGTTAACTGGTCTAGGAACATTGGGGTTAACTGGTCTAGGAACATTGGGGTTAACTGGTCTAGGAACAGTGGGGTTAACTGCCTTGTTGAGGGGCAGAACGACAGATTTTTACCTTGTCAGCTCGGGGATTTGATCGAGCAACCTTTCGGTTACTGGCCCGAAGCTCTAACCGCTAGGCTACCTGCCGCTAGGCTACCTGTCACTAGGCTACCTGCCGCTAGGCTACCTGTCACTAGGCTACCTGCCGCTAGGCCACCTGCCACTAGGTTACCTGCTGGTTACTGGCCCAGCTCTCTAATCGCTAGGCTACCTGCCGCTAGGCTACCTGCCGCTAGGCTACCTGTTAGTTACTGGCCCAGGTCTCTAACCACTAGGCCACCTGCCGCTAGGCTACCTGCTAGTTACTGGCCCAGCTCTCTAACCACTAGGCCACGTGCCGCTAGGCTACCTACCTCCCCGCATCCCCTACACCTTCTAATCTTCTATTAGAAAGTGTCTATTGTAACCTAGCCCAGTGGTCTACGAAGGCAGCAGCATCTCTCCTAGATGATCTAGCAGCTCATTAGGCTGGGTGTTAATTCCTGTCACATACAGGCTGGAGGAACATGACAGGTGGGTTGCACCGCCAGACAGCCAGGCTAGTTAAGGTTGGCTAAGGTTGACTCTCATTAGGCCTGCAGTGTCCCACTGTCCGAGACCACTGTCAGGTTGTAGAGCCACGACACGCCACCATGCGGAAGTCTGTACCTGCAGCTGGTGTGTGAGTCTGCTTCTTCTGGCTTCAATAGGAACCGCAGCCCTCAGATAAATCAGCATGCTTACCCACCTCACAGGACAAACACCTGTCTGGCAGAGTCTGTCTGTCTCTCTCTCGTTCTCTCTCTCTCTCTCTCCCTCTCTCTCTCTCTCTCTGTCTCTCTCTCTCTCTCTCTCTCTCTCTCTCTCTCTCTCTCTCTCTCTCTCTCTCTCTCTCTCTCTCTCTCTTTCTCTCTCTCTCTCTCTCTCTCTCTCTCTCTCTGTCTCTCTCTCTCTCTCTCCATTTTCTAATCCTAATTAAAAGTGCAGGAGGAGAAAGAGCTGGAAGGAGGAAGAATCAACAGGAAAAGCTGTCCCAGAGACGGCTGTGGTCTGAGATTGGGGGGCGGGAGTTATGGGGAACAGAGGGAGGGATGGAGGGACAGTGAGAGAGGGTGGGGGTGCTGGGCCTCCTAATTATTTTGAAGGGTATTAAGTCATCAGATTTACTTTTATCTTGACTGCATTGGGGAAGTCGTGCATAATTAATGACAGGGAGCTTATTAGGAAAAGATGATTAGGCAAATTACACAGGTGTCGGATGCATTTTTCATGATGAGTTTTCCAACAGCAGGCAGGCCGTGAGGCCGGGACAATCCTGTATTTCCATCTGTTCTCTCTCTTTGTGTGTGTGTGTGTGTGTGTGTGTGTGTGTGTGTGTGTGTGTGTGTGTGTGTGTGTGTGTGTGTGTGTGTGTGTGTGTGTGTGTGTGTGTGTGTGTGTGTGTGTGTGTGTGTGGGTGTCTGTGTGTGTGTGTGGGTGTCTGTGTGTGTGTGTGTGTGTGTCTGTGTCTCGGTGTGTGTGTCTCGGTGTGTCGGTGTGTGTGTCTGTGTCTCGGTGTGTGTGTGTGTCTCGGTGTGTGTGTCTCGGTGTGTCTGTGTGTGTCGGTGTGTGTGTCTCGGTGTGTCTGTGTGTGTATATGTGTGTCTCTGTGTCTCTGTGTGTGTCTAATCTGATGTGTGTCTCTGTGTCTCTGTGTGTGTCTAATCTGATGTGTGTCTCTGTGTCTCTGTGTGTGTCTAATCTGATGTGTGTCTCTGTGTCTCTGTGTGTCTCTGTGTTTGTTCTGTTCTCCTATCAGAATGTCACTGCGGGCGGAATTTATGTGACAGGCGATAAAAGCAAACGGTTAGGGCCAGCCAGAAACACACACACACACACACACACACACACACACACACACACACACACACACACACACACACACACACACACACACACACACACACACACACACACACACACACACACACACACACACACACACACACACACACACACAGAGGGAGAAAGAGAATCCATCTCTTCCATCTCTCATTGTAGCCCTATCACTATCACTAACCCTATCCCGCAGTCAGTGACCCAAAGCGCCTCATGGTGGAATTTCATCATTCATAAATATTATTAAACAAATGTGACAAAAATCTAGTGTTTCTATGTCCAACAGTTTTGTTATATTTCAGTCTTCTGTGATGTATATAAAGTGTAATATTGGGATATAAACTCTAAATGTAATACATTTCTAATCTGTATCTGACATGGTACTGGGGTCTTCTTCTTTAAGCCCATAACCATGTGTGTGAGGTGGATACTTTAGTTTCACAGTAGATTTGTTTAAGACTACCCAGAATCCCTCTGTGTGACCCTGATTTAGCCCACTGCAGTAAAAGGTTAAATTAATGGCAATCAATTGTATTAAATGCTAATATTGATGCTGAGAATGGTCAATTCCCTCAAAGATCTCTCTTAAAACAAAGTAACATTCACCTGAAAGGTTCTGACCTACTTGTTAAAGTAACATTCACCTGAAAGGTTCTGACCTACTTGTTAAAGTAACATTCACCTGAAAGGTTCTGACCTACTTGTTAAAGTAACATTCACCTGAAAGGTTCTGACCTACTTGTTAAAGTAACATTCACCTGAAAGGTTCTGACCTACTTGTTAAAGCTTAAAGCATTTTGTCACTTGCCACATATTTTGCAATATTTTATTTCCAGTGAAAATATACAAATATAATATACTATATATACTAAATATAATATACTATTTAATTAAAACTTCTTATGGCTGCAAGGGAAAGTATTGAGTAGCCAGTGAAATCGTGCCCATTTCAAACGGCCTCGTACTCAATTCTTGCTCGTACAATATGGATATTATTATTACTATTGGATAGAAAACACTCTCTAGTTTCTAAAACCGTTGGAATTATTTCTCTGAGTGAAACAGAACTCATTTGGCAGCACTTTCCCTGACCAGGAAGTAGAATGTCAGAAATATATGCTCTGTTCAACTTCCTGCCTATACATGGTCATGACACGTAGGAGTCTACGTACACTCCATACGCCTTCCTCTGGGTGTCAAGATGATGTGAGAGAAGAAATTTTGTGTTTATCTTGGTCTGGGGTGGAATAAAAGCTATTTCTTTGACGTGACCGTCCACTTCCGGTACTCTGAAGCACGCGACTTGGAAGTGGGATTGCCTTCTGTTTTGCTGCCGTAATGGACGACAACTATCTCCGGCTCGGATTTGATTTGATACATGTGACCATATCATCGTAATGTATGTTTTTTCAATATAGTTTAATCAGATTATTGAAATTTTTTCGGGAGTTTTGCCGTGTTCCGTTCTCTGACTGTGTTTACGTTGGAGAGATCCGTGCCACTCGGCTAGTGCCCATGCTAAATGAAGAGGGAAATTTGCCGTTCTGAATCCAAACAACGACTCATCTGGACAAAGGACACCTTGTTCAACATTCTGATGAAAGATCAGCAAAAGTAAGACCCAATTTATGATGTTATTTCATATATCTGTCGTGCATGTGAACTGGTCGTGGGCGCCCAAGTGTTTCTGGCTATTGTGGCTTTTCTGGCTATACGCTAATATAGCGCTACATTTTGTTTTCGCTGTAAAACATTTAATAAATCGGAAATATTGTCTGGAATCACAAGATGCCTGTCTTTCAATTGCTGCACACTATGTATTTTTCAGAAATGTTTTATGATGAGTAATTAGGTATTTGACGTTGGTGTCTGTAAATATTATGGCTGCTTTCGGTGCAATTTCTGATTGTAGCTGAAATGTAAACTATGATTTATACCTGAAATATGCAAATTTTTCGAACAAAACATATGCTATACAATAAATATGTTATCAGACTGTCATCTGATGAAGTTTTTTCTTGGTTAGTGGCTATTTATTTCTTTATTTGGTCGAATTTGTGATAGCTAGTGATGGAGTAAGAAACTGATGGAGTTAGAAAAGTGGTGTCTTTTGCTAACGTGGTTAGCTAATAGATTTACATAATTTGTCTTCCCTGTAAAACATTTTAAAAATCGGACATGTTGGCTTGATTCACAAGATGTGTACCTTTCATATGCTGTATTGGACTTGTTAATGTGTGAAAGTTAAATATTAAAAAAAAACATCTTTTGAATTTCGCGCCCTGCACTTGAGCTGGATGTTGTCATAAGTGTACCGGTGTCGGGCCAGCCAGCCTAACAGGATATACTAAATATAATATACTATATATACTAAATATAATATACTATATATACTAAATATAATATACTATATATACTAAATATAATATACTATATATACTAAATATAATATACTATATATACTAAATATAATATACTTTGCCAACTTATCAAGAATTACGCACTTGTTTTTTTTACTGAATTCATTTTATTATCTCAGTACAATATGTCTTAATATCATGTATTTTCATCACTTCTATATATTCATGAGTTTCTACTCAATTATAAAATATATAAGACAACAACAGCAATCAGCTAGTGCTGACTAATAACAGGACCTCTCATCTGACCACTGTGTCTTCTCCAGGTCTCCACTCCTAACAGAACCTCTCATCTGACCACCATGTCTTCTCCAGGTCTCCACTCCTAACAGGACCTCTCATCTGACCACCATGTCTTCTCCAGGTCTCCACTCCTAACAGAACCTCTCATCTGACCACCATGTCTTCTCCAGGTCTCCACTCCTAACAGGACCTCTCATCTGACCACCATGTCTTCTCCAGGTCTCCACTCCTAACAGAACCTCTCATCTGACCACCATGTCTTCTCCAGGTCTCCACTCCTAACAGGACCTCTCATCTGACCACTGTGTCTTCTCCAGGTCTCCACTCCTAACAGAACCTCTCATCTGACCACCATGTCTTCTCCAGGTCTCCACTCCTAACAGGACCTCTCATCTGACCACCATGTCTTCTCCAGGTCTCCACTCCTAACAGGACCTCTCATCTGACCACCATGTCTTCTCCAGGTCTCCACTCCTAACAGGACCTCTCATCTGACCACTGTGTCTTCTCCAGGTCTCAGCTCCACTCCTCCTCCTCTTCCTCCTCACTCCTCTCCTAACTCATCATCTCCTCCCTCATTTTCTCCAGACCAATAACTCATGCTCTTTGTGCTCATGTTCTCTTCCTCTCTCTCTCTCTCTCTCTCTCTCTCTTTCTCTGTCTCTGTCTCTCTCTCGCTCCCTCTTTCTCTCTCTCTCTCTCTCTCTGTCTCTCTCCCTCTCTCTCGCTCTCTCTCTCTTTCTCTCTCGCTCTCTTTCTCTCTCGCTCTCTCTCTCTGTCTCTCTCCCTCTTTCTCTTTCTCTCTCTCTCTCTCTTTCTCTCTGTCTCTCTCCCTCTTCCTCTCTCTATCTCTCTCGCTCTCTCTCTCTTTCTCTCTCCCTCTTTCTCTGTCTCCCTCTCTCGCTCCCTCTTTCTCTCGCTCTCTCTTGTTCTCTCTCTCTCTTGTTCTCTCTCTCTCTTGTTCTCTCTCTCTCTTGTTCTCATGCTCTCTCTCAATTCAAATCAATTTAAGGGCTTTATTGGCATGGGAAACATATGTTAACATTGCCATAGCAAGTTAAATAGATAATAAACAAAAATTAAATAAACAATAAAAATGAACAATAAACATTTCACTCACAAAAGTTGCAAAAGAATAAAGACATTTCAAATGTCATATTATCTGCAAATGGTTAAAGTACAAAAGGGAGAATAAATTAACATAAATATGGGTTGTATTTACAATGGTGTTTGTTCTTCACTGGTTACCCTTTTCTTGTGGCAACAGGTCACAAATCTTGCTGCTGTGATGGCACACTGTGGTATTTCGCCCAGTAGATACGGGAGTTTATCAAAATTGGATTTGTTTTCGAATACTTTGTGGGTCTGTCAAATCTGAGTCAAATATGTGTCTCTAATAAGGTCATACATCTGGCAGGAAGTTAGGAAGTGCAGCTCAGTTTTCTCTTGAGAGCCAGGTCTGCCTACGGCGGCCTTTCTCAATAGCAAGGCTATGCTCACTGAGTCCGTACATAGTCAAAGCTTTCCTATAGTGTGGTTTAGTCACAGTGGTCAGCTCTCTCTCTCTCTCTCTCTGAGCCAATGGTTGGTCTTGTAGACTGTTTTCTGTTCCGTTAGTGTATGTTCTGCACATCAATATGTGTCATGTTTTGTGGAAAATGTGTAGGTGGGATTATTCTAGCATTTGTCTCTGTTCCTGTTATGGCGTGCGTGCTTGGAAGAAAAGGTGACAGGTTCTCACAGATAATTTAGACTGTGAGTCACATCAGATGAAGTTGCATTGACTCTGAGTCACATCAGATGAAGTTGCATTGACTGAGTCACATCAGATGAAGTTGTATTGACTGAGTCACATCAGATGAAGGTGTATTGACTGAGTCACATCAGATGAAGGTGTATTGACTGAGTCACATCAGATGAAGTTGTATTGACTGAGTCACATCAGATGAAGGTGTATTGACTGAGTCACATCAGATGAAGTTGTATTGACTGAGTCACATCAGATGAAGGTGTATTGACTCTGAGTCACATCAGATGAAGTTGTATTGACTGAGTCACATCAGATGAAGTTGTATTGACTGAGTCACATCAGATGAAGTTGTATTGACTCTGAGTCACATCAGATGAAGTTGTATTGACTCTGAGTCACATCAGATGAAGTTGTATTGACTGAGTCACATCAGATGAAGTTGTTGTGACTGAGTCACATCAGATGAAGGTGTATTGACTCTGAGTCACATCAGATGAAGTTGTATTGACTCTGAGTCACATCAGATGAAGGTGTATTGACTCTGAGTCACATCAGATGAAGGTGTATTGACTCCGAGTCACATCAGATGAAGTTGCATTGACTCTGAGTCACATCAGATGAAGTTGTATTGACTGAGTCACATCAGATGAAGTTGTATTGACTGAGTCACATCAGATGAAGTTGTATTGATGATGTTGAAGTTGATGATGATGATGATGTGTGTCACGCTGGTATAAAGGATTTGGAGACAGGCACATGAATACATCATCTGGGTTTTTAATATACCCAAAACAAACACGTATACAAAACACTGGGATGTACCCAAACAAAAGAGAGAGGGTAAACCTCGTAGAACGACACGGGACGAGACCTGTAATACACAAAACACGCAGCACATGCTGAGACAACGCCGAGGTACTCACACGACTACCGGACATGGGAACAGTAACCCGCAGCACATGCTGAGACAACGCCGAGGTACTCACAGGACTACCGTACATGGGAACAATAACACGCAGCAAATGCTGAGACAACGCCGAGGTACTCACACGACTACCGGACAGGGGAACAGTAACACGCAGCACATGCTGAGACAACGCCGAGGTACTCACACGACTACCGGACATGGGAACAGTAACCCGCAGCACATGCTGAGACAACGCCGAGGTACTCACAGGACTACCGGACATGGGAACAGTAACCCGCAGCACAAGCTGAGACAACGCCGAGGTACTCACACGACTACCGGACATGGGAACAGTAACCCGCAGCACAGGCTGAGACAACGCCGAGGTACTCACACGACTACCGGACATGGGAACAATAACCGACAGCACATGCTGAGACAACGCCGAGGTACTCACAGGACTACCGGACATGGGAACAATAACCGACAGCACAGGCTGAGACAACGCCGAGGTACTCACACGACTACCGGACATGGGAACAGTAACCCGCAGCACAGGCTGAGACAACGCCGAGGTACTCACACGCCTACCGGACATGGGAACAATAACCGACAGCACAGGCTGAGACAACGCCGAGGTACTCACACGACTACCGGACAGGGGAACAATAACCGACAGCACAGGCTGAGACAACGCCGAGGTACTCACACGACTACCGGACATGGGAACAATAACCGACAGCACAGGCTGAGACAACGCCGAGGTACTCACACGACTACCGGACATGGGAACAATAACCGACAGCACAGGCTGAGACAACGCCGAGGTACTCACACGACTACCGTACATGGGAACAATAACACGCAGCACAGGCTGAGACAACGCCGAGGTACTCACACGACTACCGTACATGGGAACAGTAACCCGCAGCACAGGCTGAGACAACGCCGAGGTACTCACAGGACTACCGGACATGGGAACAGTAACCCGCAGCACAGGCTGAGACAACGCCGAGGTACTCACACGACTACCGTACATGGGAACAATAACCCACAGCACAGGATGAGACAACGCCGAGGTACTCACACGACTACCGGACATGGGAACAATAACCGACAACACAGGCTGAGACAACGCCGAGGTACTCACATGACTACCGGACATGGGAACAATAACCGACAGCACAGGCTGAGACAACGCCGAGGTACTCACACGACTACCGGACATGGGAACAGTAACCCGCAGCACAGGCTGAGACAATGCCGAGGTACTCACACGACTACCGGACATGGGAACAATAACCGACAGCACAGGCTGAGACAACGCCGAGGTACTCACACGACTACCGGACATGGGAACAATAACCGACAGCACAGGCTGAGACAACGCCGAGGTACTCACACGACTACCGGACATGGGAACAATAACCGACAGCACAGGCTGAGACAACGCCGAGGTACTCACACGACTACCGGACATGGGAACAATAACCGACAGCTCAATGAGGAAACAAAGCGCACATTTTATACAAACACAATCAGTGAGGAATTGGAACCAGGTGTACGTAATTAAAGAGTTCGGTGCAACCTAGAAGGCCGGTGACGTCGACCTCCGGACCTGGTGAACAGAATGAGCAGCAGTACCGGGGTGGGGGGGGGGGGGGGGGATCAGTGACAATGTGGAAGATGATGTTGATGATGATGCTGACAGACAGAGTAAAGTTTGAAGGGTGTCTGAATTGACAGCCCGTGTGATTTGTCTCCCTGTCACTGGCAGAGTGGAAGCCTAACTGTATCAAGCTCAGTAAACACCACACCCCCCCCAATGCCATTTCCATTTTCATTTTCTGCAAAGCATGAAATTAAATCTATTTATAACCTGTCTGGTAATTACATGATACTTTATTCCCATGGCGATTGTGTGTACGTGTGTGTGTGTGTGTGTGTGTGTGTGTGAGCAGCACTCAACACTAATATCGCCACCTTAACAGAGCCGTTTAAACACTACAACGTGTGTGTGTGTGTGTGTGTGTGTGTGTGTGTGTGTGTGTGTGTGTGTGTGTGTGTGTGTGTCTGTGTCTGTGTGTGTGTCTGTGTGTTTGTGTGTGTGTGTGTGTGTCTGTGTGTGTGTCTGTGTTGTCTGTCTGTGTGTGTTGTGTGTGTTTGTGTGTGTGTGTGTGTCTGTTTGTGTGTGTTTGTGTGTGTCTTGTGTGTGTGTCTGTGTCTGTGTCTGTGTGTGTGTGTGTGTGCGTGTGCGTGCGTGTGTCTGTTTGTGTGTGTGTGTGTGTTGTGCTGTGTGTGTGTGTGAACAGCACTCAACACTAACATGGCCAACACTAAAGTCATAATTAAGGGATTGCGTCGGAAATGGCACCCTATTCTCTAGTGCACTATTAGGGTACCCTTCAGACAGCCAGATTACACCAGTATCACTGACTGACAGTACCACAAGCACAGTGACTTAGAAGGAGATTACATTATTCATTTGAATAATTAACTTCACGTCAATCCTTCAGTATCTGACTAATTATACTGAAGCGGAAAATAATTAATAAAAATCCCTTTCAAAATAAAAGTCAAAACCTTGAAGGACTTTATGATTAAATTATAGAACCCAAACCGGTGGTGAAAAGAAAAGTTGAGGTTTAATGTGACTCGGGGAATCAGTTGCAAGAGGAAGAGAAAATGAACCTGATTTATAAAAGAACTTCCTATACTCTTCAGGTACTGTTCTACAGAGACCCACCTGACGGCCAGGAAAGAGATCTGTAACACGACTCTGAATGATTTACAGCTGATATATATATATATACACTCAATAATAAATACCGGATATATAAATAAAAACAAATACAAGCTTGTCTTGATTAAAAGTGTACAGCGTTCCATTCCCCTGACGCTGACAGGTCTTTGGTAACACACATCTGTGTGTTTGCCTCCCAAATACTACCCTATTCCCTATGTAGTCCACTACTACTAACCCTAACCCTATGGGCCCTGGTCAAAGTAGTGCACTAAATAGGGAATAGGTTGCCATTTTGTCCTTCTTCTTCCGCCTGATATTCACTATTTCCTGATTGTGTAACTCAGTAGAACAACGGTCTGTGTTCTGGGCTGGAGGGATGTTGTAGCTACAGAGGAAACACAGCCTCTGCCATGGGGCTCAGGGCGTTGTCAGAGAACCACGGTCTGTGTTCTGGGCTGGAGATGTTGTAGCTACAGAGGAAACACAGCCTCTGCCATGGGGCTCAGGGCGTTGTGAGAGGAACCACGGTCTGTGTTCTGGGCTGGAGGGATGTTGTAGCTACGAGGAACACAGCCTCTGCCATGGGCTCAGGGCGTTGTGAGAGAACACGGTCTGTGTTCTGGGCTGGAGGGATGTTGTAGCTACAGAGGAAACACAGCCTCTGCCATGGGGCTCAGGGCGTTGTCAGAGGAACCACGGTCTGTGTGTCTGGGCTGGAGGGATGTTGTAGCTACAGAGGAAACACAGCCTCTGCCATGGGCTCTCAGGGCGTTGTCAGAGGAACCAGGTCTGTGTTCTGGGCTGGAGGGATGTTGTAGCTACAGAGGAAACACAGTCTCTGCCATGGGGCTCAGGGCGTTGTCAGAGGAACCACGGTCTGTGTTCTGGGCTGGAGGGATGTTGTAGCTACAGAGGAAACACAGCCTCTGCCATGGGGCTCAGGGCGTTGTCAGAGGAACCAGGCTGGGACACCCTGGATGCTCATTCAGGTTTCATTGTGGAGAGAGGGTGTCTGTGTGTGTCAGTGTGTATGTGTGTGTATGTGTGTGTATGTGTGTGTCTGTGTGTGTCTGTGTGTGTCTGTGTGTGTCTGTGTGCATGTGTGTGTCTGTGTGTGTCTGTGTGCATGTGTGTGTCTGTCTGTGTGTGCATGTGTGTGTCTGTCTGTGTGTGTGCTGTGTTGTCGTGTGTGTGTGCATGTGTGTGTCTGTGTGTGTCTGTGTGCATGTGTGTGTCTGTCTGTGTGTGTCTGTGTGTGTCTGTGTGTGTGACTGTGTTGTATGTGTGTGTAGTGTGTCTGTGTTGCATGTGTGTGTCTGTCTGTGTGTGCTGTGTTGCGTGTGTGACTGTGTGTATGTGTGTGTATGTGTGTATGTGTGTGTCGTGTGCATGTGTGTGCTGTGTGTGTCTGTGTGCTGTTGTGTGTGTATGTGTGATGTGTGTATGTGTGTTTAGTGTATGTATGTGTGTGTGCCTGCAGTGGTGTGCATGTCAAATCAAATGTTATTTGTTACATGCTTCTGTAACAGTATAAACTTTAGACCGTCCCCTCGCCCCGACCCGGCGCGAACCAGGGACCCTCTGCACACATCAACAACGGTCGCCCGAAGCATCGTTACCCTCGCTCCACAAAAGCCGCGGCCTTGCAGAGCAAGGGGCAATACTACATCTAGGTTTCAGAGCAAGTGACGTAACTGATTGAAACGCTAGTAGCGCGTACCCGCTAACTAGCTAGCCATTTCACATCCGTTACACTTCTAAAAAAACATGTGTAGACTAACAGTGTAATGCTTTAATACGGTTCCTTCAACAACAACAGGTGTAGGACTAACAGTGTAATGCTTTAATACGGTTCCTTCAACAACAGGTGTAGACTAACAGTGTAATGCTTTAATACGGTTCCTTCAACAACAGGTGTAGACTAACAGTGTAATGCTTTAATACGGTTCCTTCAACAAACAGGTGTAGACTAACAGTGTAATGCTTTAATACGGTTCCTTCAACAACAACAGGTGTAGACTAACAGTGTAATGCTTTAATACGGTTCCTTCAACAACAGGTGTAGACTAACAGTGTAATGCTTTAATACGGTTCCTTCAACAACAACAGGTGTAGACTAACAGTGTAATGCTTTAATACGGTTCCTTCAACAACAACAGGTGTAGACTAACAGTGTAATGCTTTAATACGGTTCCTTCAAACAACAGGTGTAGACTAACAGTGTAATGCTTTAATACGGTTCCTTCAACAACAACAGGTGTAGACTAACAGTGTAATGCTTTAATACGGTTCCTTCAACAACAGCAGGTGTAGACTAACAGTGTAATGCTTTAATACGGTTCCTTCAACAACAACAGGTGTAGACTAACAGTGTAATGCTTTAATACGGTTCCTTCAACAACAGGTGTAGACTAACAGTGTAATGCTTTAATACGGTTCCTTCAACAACAACAGGTGTAGACTAACAGGGTAATGCTTTAATACGGTTCCTTCAACAACAACAGGTGTAGACTAACAGTGTAATGCTTTAATACGGTTCCTTCAACAACAGGTGTAGACTAACAGTGTAATGCTTTAATACGGTTCCTTCAACAACAGGTGTAGACTAACAGTGTAATGCTTTAATACGGTTCCTTCAACAACAGGTGTAGACTAACAGTGTAATGCTTTAATACGGTTCCTTCAACAACAACAGGTGTAGACTAACAGTGTAATGCTTTAATACGGTTCCTTCAACAACAACAGGTGTAGACTAACAGTGTAATGCTTTAATACGGTTCCTTCAACAACAGGTGTAGACTAACAGTGTAATGCTTTAATACGGTTCCTTCAACAACAGGTGTAGACTAACAGTGTAATGCTTTAATACGGTTCCTTCAACAACAGGTGTAGACTAACAGTGTAATGCTTTAATACGGTTCCTTCAACAACAGGTGTAGACTAACAGTGTAATGCTTTAATACGGTTCCTTCAACAACAGGTGTAGACTAACAGTGTAATGCTTTAATACGGTTCCTTCAACAACAGGTGTAGACTAACAGTGTAATGCTTTAATACGGTTCCTTCAACAACAGGTGTAGACTAACAGTGTAATGCTTTAATACGGTTCCTTCAACAACAGGTGTAGACTAACAGTGTAATGCTTTAATACGGTTCCTTCAACAACAGGTGTAGACTAACAGTGTAATGCTTTAATACGGTTCCTTCAACAACAGGTGTAGACTAACAGTGTAATGCTTTAATACGGTTCCTTCAACAACAGGTGTAGACTAACAGTGTAATGCTTTAATACGGTTCCTTCAACAACAGGTGTAGACTAACAGTGTAATGCTTTAATACGGTTCCTTCAACAACAGGTGTAGACTAACAGTGTAATGCTTTAATACGGTTCCTTCAACAACAGGTGTAGACTAACAGTGTAATGCTTTAATACGGTTCCTTCAACAACAGGTGTAGACTAACAGTGTAATGCTTTAATACGGTTCCTTCAACAACAGGTGTAGACTAACAGTGTAATGCTTTAATACGGTTCCTTCAACAACAGGTGTAGACTAACAGTGTAATGCTTTAATACGGTTCCTTCAACAACAGGTGTAGACTAACAGTGTAATGCTTTAATACGGTTCCTTCAACAACAGGTGTAGACTAACAGTGTAATGCTTTAATACGGTTCCTTCAACAACAACAGGTGTAGACTAACAGTGTAATGCTTTAATACGGTTCCTTCAACAACAGGTGTAGACTAACAGTGTAATGCTTTAATACGGTTCCTTCAACAACAGGTGTAGACTAACAGTGTAATGCTTTAATACGGTTCCTTCAACAACAGGTGTAGACTAACAGTGTAATGCTTTAATACGGTTCCTTCAACAACAACAGGTGTAGACTAACAGTGTAATGCTTTAATACGGTTCCTTCAACAACAGGTGTAGACTAACAGTGTAATGCTTTAATACGGTTCCTTCAACAACAGGTGTAGACTAACAGTGTAATGCTTTAATACGGTTCCTTCAACAACAACAGGTGTAGACTAACAGTGTAATGCTTTAATACGGTTCCTTCAACAACACAGGTGTAGACTAACAGTGTAATGCTTTAATACGGTTCCTTCAACAACAGGTGTAGACTAACAGTGTAATGCTTTAATACGGTTCCTTCAACAACAACAGGTGTAGACTAACAGTGTAATGCTTTAATACGGTTCCTTCAACAACAGGTGTAGACTAACAGTGTAATGCTTTAATACGGTTCCTTCAACAACAACAGGTGTAGACTAACAGTGTAATGCTTTAATACGGTTCCTTCAACAACAGGTGTAGACTAACAGTGTAATGCTTTAATACGGTTCCTTCAACAACAGGTGTAGACTAACAGTGTAATGCTTTAATACGGTTCCTTCAACAACAGGTGTAGACTAACAGTGTAATGCTTTAATACGGTTCCTTCAACAACAACAGGTGTAGACTAACAGTGTAATGCTTTAATACGGTTCCTTCAACAACAACAGGTGTAGACTAACAGTGTAATGCTTTAATACGGTTCCTTCAACAACAACAGGTGTAGACTAACAGTGTAATGCTTTAATACGGTTCCTTCAACAACAGGTGTAGACTAACAGTGTAATGCTTTAATACGGTTCCTTCAACAACAGGTGTAGACTAACAGTGTAATGCTTTAATACGGTTCCTTCAACAACAGGTGTAGACTAACAGTGTAATGCTTTAATACGGTTCCTTCAACAACAGGTGTAGACTAACAGTGTAATGCTTTAATACGGTTCCTTCAACAACAGGTGTAGACTAACAGTGTAATGCTTTAATACGGTTCCTTCAACAACAGGTGTAGACTAACAGTGTAATGCTTTAATACGGTTCCTTCAACAACAGGTGTAGACTAACAGTGTAATGCTTTAATACGGTTCCTTCAACAACAGGTGTAGACTAACAGTGTAATGATTTAATACGGTTCCTTCCCAACAACAGGTGTAGACTAACAGTGTAATGCTTTAATACGGTTCCTTCAACAACAGGTGTAGACTAACAGTGTAATGCTTTAATACGGTTCCTTCAACAACAGGTGTAGACTAACAGTGTAATGCTTTAATACGGTTCCTTCAACAACAACAGGTGTAGACTAACAGTGTAATGCTTTAATACGGTTCCTTCAACAACAGGTGTAGACTAACAGTGTAATGCTTTAATACGGTTCCTTCAACAACAGGTGTAGACTAACAGTGTAATGCTTTAATACGGTTCCTTCAACAACAACAGGTGTAGACTAACAGTGTAATGCTTTAATACGGTTCCTTCAACAACAGGTGTAGACTAACAGTGTAATGCTTTAATACGGTTCCTTCAACAACAGGTGTAGACTAACAGTGTAATGCTTTAATACGGTTCCTTCAACAACAGGTGTAGACTAACAGGGTAATGCTTTAATACGGTTCCGTCAACAACAGGTGTAGACTAACAGTGTAATGCTTTAATACGGTTCCTTCAACAACAGGTGTAGACTAACAGGGTAATGCTGTAATACGGTTCCTTCAACAACAACAGGTGTAGACTAACAGTGTAATGCTTTAATACGGTTCCTTCAACAACAGGTGTAGACTAACAGTGTAATGCTTTAATACGGTTCCTTCAACAACAGGTGTAGACTAACAGTGTAATGCTTTAATACGGTTCCTTCAACAACAGGTGTAGACTAACAGTGTAATGCTTTAATACGGTTCCTTCAACAACAGGTGTAGACTAACAGTGTAATGCTTTAATACGGTTCCTTCAACAACAACAGGTGTAGACTAACAGTGTAATGCTTTAATACAGTTCCTTCAACAACAGGTGTAGACTAACAGTGTAATGCTTTAATACGGTTCCTTCAACAACAACAGGTGTAGACTAACAGTGTAATGCTTTAATACGGTTCCTTCAACAACAGGTGTAGACTAACAGTGTAATGCTTTAATACGGTTCCTTCAACAACAGGTGTAGACTAACAGTGTAATGCTTTAATACGGTTCCTTCAACAACAGGTGTAGACTAACAGTGTAATGCTTTAATACGGTTCCTTCAACAACAGGTGTAGACTAACAGTGTAATGCTTTAATACGGTTCCTTCAACAACAGGTGTAGACTAACAGTGTAATGCTTTAATACGGTTCCTTCAACAACAACAGGTGTAGACTAACAGTGTAATGCTTTAATGCGGTTCCTTCAACAACAGGTGTAGACTAACAGTGTAATGCTTTAATACGGTTCCTTCAACAACAGGTGTAGACTAACAGTGTAATGCTTTAATACGGTTCCTTCAACAACAACAGGTGTAGACTAACAGTGTAATGCTTTAATACGGTTCCTTCAACAACAACAGGTGTAGACTAACAGTGTAATGCTTTAATACGGTTCCTTCAACAACAGGTGTAGACTAACAGTGTAATGTGTTAATACGGTTCCTTCAACAACAACAGGTGTAGACTAACAGTGTAATGCTTTAATACGGTTCCTTCAACAACAGGTGTAGACTAACAGTGTAATGCTTTAATACGGTTCCTTCAACAACAACAGGTGTAGACTAACAGTGTAATGCTTTAATACGGTTCCTTCAACAACAGGTGTAGACTAACAGTGTAATGCTTTAATACGGTTCCTTCAACAACAGGTGTAGACTAACAGTGTAATGCTTTAATACGGTTCCTTCAACAACAGGTGTAGACTAACAGTGTAATGCTTTAATACGGTTCCTTCAACAACAACAGGTGTAGACTAACAGTGTAATGCTTTAATACGGTTCCTTCAACAACAACAGGTGTAGACTAACAGTGTAATGCTTTAATACGGTTCCTTCAACAACAACAGGTGTAGACTAACAGTGTAATGCTTTAATACGGTTCCTTCAACAACAGGTGTAGACTAACAGTGTAATGCTTTAATACGGTTCCTTCAACAACAGGTGTAGACTAACAGTGTAATGCTTTAATACGGTTCCTTCAACAACAGGTGTAGACTAACAGTGTAATGCTTTAACACGGTTCCTTCAACAACAGGTGTAGACTAACAGTGTAATGCTTTAATACGGTTCCTTCAACAACAGGTGTAGACTAACAGTGTAATGCTTTAATACGGTTCCTTCAACAACAGGTGTAGACTAACAGTGTAATGCTTTAATACGGTTCCTTCAACAACAGGTGTAGACTAACAGTGTAATGCTTTAATACGGTTCCTTCAACAACAGGTGTAGACTAACAGTGTAATGATTTAATACGGTTCCTCCAACAACAGGTGTAGACTAACAGTGTAATGCTTTAATACGGTTCCTTCAACAACAGGTGTAGACTAACAGTGTAATGCTTTAATACGGTTCCTTCAACAACAGGTGTAGACTAACAGTGTAATGCTTTAATACGGTTCCTTCAACAACAACAGGTGTAGACTAACAGTGTAATGCTTTAATACGGTTCCTTCAACAACAGGTGTAGACTAACAGTGTAATGCTTTAATATGGTTCCTTCAACAACAGGTGTAGACTAACAGTGTAATGCTTTAATACGGTTCCTTCAACAACAACAGGTGTAGACTAACAGTGTAATGCTTTAATACGGTTCCTTCAACAACAGGTGTAGACTAACAGTGTAATGCTTTAATACGGTTCCTTCAACAACAGGTGTAGACTAACAGTGTAATGCTTTAATACGGTTCCTTCAACAACAGGTGTAGACTAACAGGGTAATGCTTTAATACGGTTCCGTCAACAACAGGTGTAGACTAACAGTGTAATGCTTTAATACGGTTCCTTCAACAACAGGTGTAGACTAACAGGGTAATGCTGTAATACGGTTCCTTCAACAACAACAGGTGTAGACTAACAGTGTAATGCTTTAATACGGTTCCTTCAACAACAGGTGTAGACTAACAGTGTAATGCTTTAATACGGTTCCTTCAACAACAGGTGTAGACTAACAGTGTAATGCTTTAATACGGTTCCTTCAACAACAGGTGTAGACTAACAGTGTAATGCTTTAATACGGTTCCTTCAACAACAGGTGTAGACTAACAGTGTAATGCTTTAATACGGTTCCTTCAACAACAACAGGTGTAGACTAACAGTGTAATGCTTTAATACAGTTCCTTCAACAACAGGTGTAGACTAACAGTGTAATGCTTTAATACGGTTCCTTCAACAACAACAGGTGTAGACTAACAGTGTAATGCTTTAATACGGTTCCTTCAACAACAGGTGTAGACTAACAGTGTAATGCTTTAATACGGTTCCTTCAACAACAGGTGTAGACTAACAGTGTAATGCTTTAATACGGTTCCTTCAACAACAGGTGTAGACTAACAGTGTAATGCTTTAATACGGTTCCTTCAACAACAGGTGTAGACTAACAGTGTAATGCTTTAATACGGTTCCTTCAACAACAGGTGTAGACTAACAGTGTAATGCTTTAATACGGTTCCTTCAACAACAACAGGTGTAGACTAACAGTGTAATGCTTTAATACGGTTCCTTCAACAACAGGTGTAGACTAACAGTGTAATGCTTTAATACGGTTCCTTCAACAACAGGTGTAGACTAACAGTGTAATGCTTTAATACGGTTCCTTCAACAACAGGTGTAGACTAACAGTGTAATGCTTTAATACGGTTCCTTCAACAACAGGTGTAGACTAACAGTGTAATGATTTAATACGGTTCCTTCAACAACAGGTGTAGACTAACAGTGTAATGCTTTAATACGGTTCCTTCAACAACAGGTGTAGACTAACAGTGTAATGCTTTAATACGGTTCCTTCAACAACAACAGGTGTAGACTAACAGTGTAATGCTTTAATACGGTTCCTTCAACAACAACAGGTGTAGACTAACAGTGTAATGATTTAATACGGTTCCTTCAACAACAGGTGTAGACTAACAGTGTAATGCTTTAATACGGTTCCTTCAACAACAACAGGTGTAGACTAACAGTGTAATGCTTTAATACGGTTCCTTCAACAACAGGTGTAGACTAACAGTGTAATGCTTTAATACGGTTCCTTCAACAACAGGTGTAGACTAACAGTGTAATGCTTTAATACGGTTCCTTCAACAACAACAGGTGTAGACTAACAGTGTAATGTTTTAATACGGTTCCTTCAACAACAGGTGTAGACTAACAGTGTAATGCTTTAATACGGTTCCTTCAACAACAGGTGTAGACTAACAGTGTAATGCTTTAATACGGTTCCTTCAACAACAGGTGTAGACTAACAGTGTAATGCTTTAATACGGTTCCTTCAACAACAGGTGTAGACTAACAGTGTAATGCTTTAATACGGTTCCTTCAACAACAACAGGTGTAGACTAACAGTGTAATGCTTTAATACGGTTCCTTCAACAACAGGTGTAGACTAACAGTGTAATGCTTTAATACGGTTCCTTCAACAACAGGTGTAGACTAACAGTGTAATGCTTTAATACGGTTCCTTCAACAACAACAGGTGTAGACTAACAGTGTAATGCTTTAATACGGTTCCTTCAACAACAGGTGTAGACTAACAGTGTAATGCTTTAATACGGTTCCTTCAACAACAGGTGTAGACTAACAGTGTAATGCTTTAATACGGTTCCTTCAACAACAACAGGTGTAGACTAACAGTGTAATGTTTTAATACGGTTCCTTCAACAACAACAGGTGTAGACTAACAGTGTAATGCTTTAATACGGTTCCTTCAACAACAACAGGTGTAGACTAACAGTGTAATGCTTTAATACGGTTCCTTCAACAACAGGTGTAGACTAACAGTGTAATGCTGTAATACGGTTCCTTCAACAACAACAGGTGTAGACTAACAGTGTAATGATTTAATACGGTTCCTTCTCAACAACAACAGGTGTAGACTAACAGTGTAATGCTTTAATACGGTTCCTTCAACAACAGGTGTAGACTAACAGTGTAATGCTTTAATACGGTTCCTTCAACAACAGGTGTAGACTAAGTGTAATGCTTTAACACGGTTCCTTCAACAACAGGTGTAGACTAACAGTGTAATGCTTTAATACGGTTCCTTCAACAACATGTGTAGACTAACAGTGTAATGCTTTAATACGGTTCCTTCAACAACAGGTGTAGACTAAGTGTAATGCTTTAATACGGTTCCTTCAACAACAGGTGTAGACTAACAGTGTAATGCTGTAATACGGTTCCTTCAACAACAGGTGTAGACTAACAGGGTAATGCTTTAATACGGTTCCTTCAACAACAGGTGTAGACTAACAGTGTAATGCTTTAATACGGTTCCTTCAACAACAGGTGTAGACTAACAGTGTAATGCTTTAATACGGTTCCTTCAACAACAGGTGTAGACTAACAGTGTAATGCTTTAATACGGTTCCTTCCCAACAACAGGTGTAGACTAACAGTGTAATGCTTTAATACGGTTCCTTCAACAACAGGTGTAGACTAACAGTGTAATGCTTTAATACGGTTCCTTCAACAACAACAGGTGTAGACTAACAGTGTAATGCTTTAATACGGTTCCTTCAACAACAGGTGTAGACTAACAGTGTAATGCTTTAATACGGTTCCTTCAACAACAGGTGTAGACTAACAGGGTAATGCTTTAATACGGTTCCTTCAACAACAGGTGTAGACTAACAGTGTAATGCTTTAATACGGTTCCGTCAACAACAGGTGTAGACTAACAGTGTAATGCTTTAATACGGTTCCTTCAACAACAGGTGTAGACTAACAGGGTAATGCTTTAATACGGTTCCTTCAACAACAACAGGTGTAGACTAACAGTGTAATGCTTTAATACGGTTCCTTCTCAACAACAGGTGTAGACTAACAGTGTAATGCTTTAATACGGTTCCTCCAACAACAGGTGTAGACTAACAGTGTAATGCTTTAATACGGTTCCTTCAACAACAGGTGTAGACTAACAGTGTAATGCTTTAATACGGTTCCTTCAACAACAGGTGTAGACTAACAGTGTAATGGTTTAATACGGTTCCTTCAACAACAACAGGTGTAGACTAACAGTGTAATGCTTTAATACGGTTCCTTCAACAACAGGTGTAGACTAACAGTGTAATGCTTTAATACGGTTCCTTCAACAACAGGTGTAGACTAACAGTGTAATGCTTTAATACGGTTCCTTCAACAACAGGTGTAGACTAACAGTGTAATGCTTTAATACGGTTCCTTCAACAACAACAGGTGTAGACTAACAGTGTAATGCTTTAATACGGTTCCTTCCCAACAACAGGTGTAGACTAACAGTGTAATGCTTTAATACGGTTCCTCCAACAACAGGTGTAGACTAACAGTGTAATGCTTTAATACGGTTCCTTCAACAACAACAGGTGTAGACTAACAGTGTAATGCTTTAATACGGTTCCTCCAACAACAGGTGTAGACTAACAGTGTAATGCTTTAATACGGTTCCTTCAACAACAACAGGTGTAGACTAACAGTGTAATGGTTTAATACGGTTCCTTCAACAACAGGTGTAGACTAACAGTGTAATGCTTTAATACGGTTCCTTCAACAACAGGTGTAGACTAACAGTGTAATGCTTTAATACGGTTCCTTCAACAACAGGTGTAGACTAACAGTGTAATGCTTTAATACGGTTCCTTCAACAACAGGTGTAGACTAACAGTGTAATGCTTTAATACGGTTCCTTCAACAACAGGTGTAGACTAACAGTGTAATGCTTTAATACGGTTCCTTCAACAACAACAGGTGTAGACTAACAGTGTAATGCTTTAATACGGTTCCTTCAACAACAGGTGTAGACTAACAGGGTAATGCTTTAATACGGTTCCTTCAACAACAGGTGTAGACTAACAGTGTAATGCTTTAATACGGTTCCTTCAACAACAGGTGTAGACTAACAGGGTAATGCTTTAATACGGTTCCTTCAACAACAGGTGTAGACTAACAGTGTAATGCTTTAATACGGTTCCTTCAACAACAGGTGTAGACTAACAGTGTAATGCTTTAATACGGTTCCTTCAACAACAGGTGTAGACTAACAGTGTAATGCTTTAATACGGTTCCTTCAACAACAGCAGGTGTAGACTAACAGTGTAATGCTTTAATACGGTTCCTTCAACAACAGGTGTAGACTAACAGTGTAATGCTTTAATACGGTTCCTTCAACAACAGGTGTAGACTAACAGTGTAATGCTTTAATACGGTTCCTTCAACAACAGGTGTAGACTAACAGTGTAATGCTTTAATACGGTTCCTTCAACAACAGGTGTAGACTAACAGTGTAATGCTTTAATACGGTTCCTTCAACAACAACAGGTGTAGACTAACAGTGTAATGCTTTAATACGGTTCCTTCAACAACAGGTGTAGACTAACAGTGTAATGCTTTAATACGGTTCCTTCAACAACAGGTGTAGACTAACAGTGTAATGCTTTAATACGGTTCCTTCAACAACAGGTGTAGACTAACAGTGTAATGCTTTAATACGGTTCCTCCAACAACAACAGGTGTAGACTAACAGTGTAATGCTTTAATATGGTTCCTTCAACAACAACAGGTGTAGACTAACAGTGTAATGCTTTAATATGGTTCCTTCAACAACAGGTGTAGACTAACAGTGTAATGCTTTAATACGGTTCCTTCAACAACAGGTGTAGACTAACAGTGTAATGCTTTAATACGGTTCCTTCAACAACAACAGGTGTAGACTAACAGTGTAATGCTTTAATACGGTTCCTTCAACAACAACAGGTGTAGACTAACAGTGTAATGCTTTAATACGGTTCCTTCAACAACAACAGGTGTAGACTAACAGTGTAATGCTTTAATACGGTTCCTTCAACAACAACAGGTGTAGACTAACAGTGTAATGATTTAATACGGTTCCTTCAACAACAAGTGTAGACTAACAGTGCAATACTTAACACGGTTCCTTCCCAACAATGCAGAGAAAAAGAAAATAGATAAATACTATAAAAGCTATTACAGCTATTAACTTCTTATGGCTGGGGGCAGTATTGAGTAGCTGGGGCTGGACGCACTATCCTCTGTAGCACCTTGTGGTCGGACGCCGAGCAGTTGCAATACCAAGCGGTGATGCAGACAGTCAACATGCTCTCAATGGTGCAGCTGTAAAACTGGTGTGTGTGTGTGTGTGTGTGTGTGTGTGTGTGTGTGTGTGTGTGTGTGTGTGTGTGTGTGTGTGTGTGTGTGTGTGTGTGTGTGTGTGTGTGTGAATGTGTGTGTGAATGTGTGTGTGAATGTGTGTGTCAATCAAATCAAATCAAATGTATTTATAAAGCCCTTCTTACATCAGCTGATGTCACAAAGTGCTGTACAGAAACCCCCAGCAGCAATGCAATGCAGGTGTAGAAGCACGGTGGCTAGGAAAAACTCCCTAGAAAGGCCAAAACCTAGGAGGAAACCTAGAGAGGAACCAGGCTCTGAGGGGTGGCCAGTCCTCTTCTGGCTGTGCCGGGTGGAGATTACAACAGAACATGGCCAAGATGTTCAAATGTTCATAGTTGACCATCAGGGTCAGATAAAAATAATCACAGTGGTTGTAGAGGGTGCAACAGGTCAGCACCTCAGGAGTAAATGTCAGTTGGCTTTTCATAGCCGATCATTCAGAGTTAGAGACAGCAGGTGCGGTACAGAGAGAGTCGAAAACAGCAGGTCCTGGACAAGGTATCACGTCCGGTGAACAGGTCAGAGTTCCATAGCCGCAGGCAGAACATTTGAAACTGGAGCAGCAGCACGGCCAGGTGGACTGGGGACAGCAAGGAGCCATCAGGCCAGGTAGTCCTGAGGCATGGTCCTAGAGCTCAGGTCCTCCGAGAGAGAGAAAGAAAGAAAGAGAGAATTAGAGAGAGCATACTTAAATTCACACAGGACACCCGGACAAGACAGGAGAAATACTCCAGCTATAACAGACTGACCCTAGCCCCCCACGACACACAAACTACTGCAGCATAAATACTGTATGTGTGTGCGTGGATAACCCATCAGACTATATATCTGTCTAAACGGGTCCCATCTGAACAGACTCTGAACATGGCAGCCAACGGGATATGATTGGTTTAAAGCTATAATTAATACCTTGTGGACATTATTCCTCTGCCGATCAATTAAATCATGCAAAACACTCCTAATTATAAAGCCCCCTCCGCCCTCCACTGGAGGTTGGGTGGCTCGGTGCTCACTGTCTACTGACTGTTAATGTCAGGGATGGAGATGGCTGGACAGAGACTGCACACCAAAATGACACCGTATTCCCTATAAATGTGCACTACTTTTGCCCCAGGGCTCATGAAAAGTAGTGCACCGCATTAGGAAAATAAGGGTGCCATTTTAGGATGGAGACAGGGGCGTGAATGCTAACTGCTATAGATGAGGGGACGGGACTAGGACTTGGTATGCAGCTCTTCTCCGATGTCAGCGGCTCTTAGACGGCTGATCTAAACATTATACCTTCTCAGGGAATAATCAGCTGACACGACGGCCATTACAGAAATAGCTGAATGCCAAATATGAAGACGTGAGATGCATCCTAAATGGTAACCTATTCCCTATATAGTGCAGAGAGCAGTGGTCAAAACTAGTGAGTGTAGTATAAAGGCATTAGGGCTCTATTTGGGATGCAGATATGTAGATATTCTAAAAAAAAAAAGTTATTATTTTGTTGGCAAAAATCTAGATATAGTTTCTAATTAACGACAATAGAGACCGTGTCTATTTATTAACAATAGAGATTTTTAATTTTTAACCTTTATTTAACCAGGCGAGTCAGTTTTAAAAACAAATTCTTATTTACAATGACGGCCTAGGAACATTGGGTTAACTGCCTTGTTCAGGGGCAGAATGACAGATTTCTACCTTGTCAGCTCGTGGATTTGATCTTGCAACCTTTTGGTTACTAGTCTAACGCTCTAACCACTAGACTACCTGCCACCCCAGACAGTGTCTATTTATTAACAATAGAGACCGTGTCTATTTATTAACAATAGAGACCGTGTCTATTTATTAACAATAGAGACCGTGTCTATGTATTAACAATAGAGACCGTGTCTATTTATTAACAATAGAGATAGTGTCTAGTTAATAGAGATAGTGTCTATGTAATAACAATAGAGATAGTGTCTAGTTATTAACAATAGAGATAGTGTCTATTTATTAACAATATGTCACGCCCTGACCTTAGAGATCCTTTTTATGTCTCTATTTTGGTTGGTCAGGGCGTGAGTTGGGGTGGGCATTCTATGTTGTGTTCTATGTTGTCTAGTTCTATGTGTTTGGCCGGGTGTGGTTCTCAATCAGAGGCAGCTGTCTATCGTTGTCTCTGATTGAGAACCATACTTAGGTAGCCTTTTCCCACCATAATGTATATTTATTAACAATAGAGATAGTGTCTATTTATTAACCATAGCGATAGTATCTATGTAATAACAATAGAGATAGTGTCTAGTTAATAGAGATAGTGTCTAGTTAATAACAATAGAGATAGTGTCTAGTTAACAACAATAGAGATAGTGTCTAGTTAATAGAGATAGTGTCTAGTTAATAGAGATAGTGTCTAGTTAACAACAATAGAGATAGTGTCTAGTTAATAGAGATAGTGTCTAGTTAATAGAGATAGTGTCTAGTTAATAGAGATAGTGTCTAGTTAACAACAATAGAGATAGTGTCTAGTTAACAACAATAGAGATAGTGTCTAGTTAATAACAATAGAGATAGTGTCTAGTTAATAGAGATAGTGTCTAGTTAATAGAGATAGTGTCTAGTTAATAACAATAGAGATAGTGTCTAGTTAATAGAGATAGTGTCTAGTTAATAGAGATAGTGTATATGTAATAACAATAGAGATAGTGTCTATGTAATAACAATAGAGATAGTGTCTAGTTATTAACAATAGAGATAGTGTCTAGTTAATAGAGATAGTGTCTATGTAATAACAATAGAGATAGTGTCTAGTTTATAACACTAGAGATAGTATCTATGTAATAACAATAGAGATAGTGTCTATGTAATAACAATAGAGATAGTGTCTAGTTTATAACATTAGAGATAGTATCTATGTAATAACAATAGAGATAGTATCTATGTAATAACAATAGAGATAGTGTCTAGTTAATAGAGATAGTGTCTAGTTATTAACAATAGAGATAGTGTCTATGTAATAACAATAGAGATAGTGTCTAGTTAATAACAATAGAGATAGCATCTATGTAATAACAAGAGAGATAGTATCTATGTAATAACAATAGAGATAGTATCTATGTAATAACAATAGAGATAGTGTCTAGTTAATAGAGATAGTGTCTAGTTAATAGAGATAGTGTCTAGTTAATAGAGATAGTGTCTAGTTAATAGAGATAGTGTCTAGTTATTAACAATAGAGATAGTATCTAGTTATTAACAATAGAGATAGTATCTATGTAATAACAATAGAGATAGTGTCTAGTTATTAACAATAGAGATAGTGTCTAGTTATTAACAATAGAGATAGTATCTATGTAATAACACTAGAGATAGTATCTATGTAATAACAATAGAGATAGTGTCTAGTTAATAACAATAGAGATAGTGTCTAGTTAATAACAATAGAGATAGTGTCTAGTTAACAACAATAGAGATAGTATCTGCATCGCAGTGCTAGCTGCGCCACCAGAGTCTCTGGGTTCGCGCCCAGGCTGGGCTGGGTTCGCGCCCAGGCTCTGTCGCAGCCGGCCGCAACCGGGAGGTCCGTGGGGCGACGCACAATTGGCATAGCGTTGTCCGGGTTAGGGAGGGTTTGGCCGGTAGGGATATCCTTGTCTCAGTATGTAAAAATGTAATAAAATGTATGCACTCTACTGTAAGTCGCTCTGGATAAGAGCGTCTGCTAAATGACTAAAATGTAAAATGTAAATGTAATGTATCTATGTAATAACAAGAGAGATAGTATCTAGTTATTAACAATAGAGATAGTATCTATGTAATAACAATAGAGATAGTATCTATGTAATAACACTAGAGATAGTATCTATGTAATAACAATAGAGATAGTGTCTAGTTAATAGAGATAATGTCTGGTTAATAGAGATAGTGTCTAGTTAATAACAAGAGAGATAGTATCTAGTTAATAACAATAGAGATAGTATCTATGTAATAACAATAGAGATAGTATCTATGTAATAACACTAGAGATAGTATCTAATTAATAACACTAGAGATAGTATCTATGTAATAACAAGAGAGATAGTATCTATGTAATAACAATAGAGATAGTGTCTAGTTAATAGAGATAGTATCTAGTTAATAACAATAGAGATAGTGTCTAGTTAATAACAATAGAGATAGTATCTATGTAATAACAAGAGAGATAGTATCTATGTAATAACAATAGAGATAGTGTCTAGTTAATAACAAGAGAGATAGTATCTATGTAATAACAAGATAGATAGTATCTATGTAATAACACTAGAGATAGTATCTAATTAATAACAACAGAGATAGTATCTATGTAATAACAATAGAGATAACTCTTACCTGGCTTGACCAGTGGGGTGCGGCCGGAGAACAATAGTTGTTTAAAGAAAATGACTGACAGCTGATATCGATTGTTTCTTCTGACAGGAGCTCTGCTTTTCTCTTTTCTCTCTCTCGGTTTTTTCAACCTCTCTGTCTCTGATGCAAGTCTACTGGGAGAGGACAGAGGAGAGGTGAAGATGGAGGAGGAGAAAGGATTGGAAAATAAGACATAAGGGGAGGAGAAGAGAAGAGAGGACAGAGGAGAGGAAGAGGATGGAGGTGAAGAAAGGATTGAAAAGAAGACAGGAGAGGAGAAGAGAAGAGAGGACAGAGGAGAGGAAGAGGATGAAGGTGAAGAAAGGATTGGAAAAGAAGACAGGAGAGGAGAAGAGAAGAGAGGACAGAGGAGAGGAAGAGGATGGAGGTGAAGAAAGGATTGGAAAAGAAGACAGGAGAGGAGAAGAGAAGAGAGGACAGAGGAGAAGAAGAGGATGGAGGTGAAGAAAGGATTGAAAAGAAGACAGGAGAGAAGAGAGGACAGAGGAGAGGAAGAGGATGGAGGTGAAGAAAGGATTGGAAAAGAAGACAGGAGAGGAGGAGAGACGGCTTGGTTGTTGAAATCTCTCTGCCGTGGGACGTTTCC
>NW_024061178.1:60000-77500 GCF_016432855.1 Salvelinus namaycush | reverse complement strand
TTATTCATCCCCCTTGGTGTTTATCCTATTTTGTGGCATTACAACCTGTAATTTAAATAGATTTTTATTTGGATTTCATGTAATGGACATACACAAAATAGGCCAAATTGGTGAAGGGAAATGAAAAAAATAACAAACCTGCCAAGAGAGGGCCGCCCACCAAAACTCACGGACAACAAAGAGACCAAAGGTAACCCTGAAGGAGCTGCAAAGCTCCACAGCGGAGATTGGTGTATCTGTCCATAGGACCACTTTAAGCCGTACACTCGACAGAGCTGGGCTTTACGGAAGAGTGGCCAGAAAAGAATAAGCAAACATGTTTGGTGTTCGCCAAAAGGCATTTGGGAGACTCCCCAAGCATATGGAAGAAGGTACTCTGGTCAGATGAGACTAAAATTGAGCTTTTTGGCCATCAAAGAAAACGCTATGTCTGGCTCAAACCCAACACCTCTCATCACCACGAGAACACCATCCCTACAGTGAAGCATGGTGGTGGCAGCATCATTCTATGGGGAAGTTTTTCATCGGCAGGGACTGGGAAACTGGTCAGAATTGAAGGAATGATGGATGGCGTTAAATACAGGGAAATTCTTGAGGGAAACCTGTTTCAGTCTTCCAGAGATTTGAGACTGGGACGGAGGTTCACCTTCCAGCAGGACAATGACCCTAAGTATACTGCTAAAGCAACACTCGAGTGGTTTAAGGGGAAACATTTAAATGTCTTGGAATGGCCTAGTCAAAGCCCAGACCTCAATCCAATTGAGAATCTGTGGTATGACTTAAAGATTGCTGTACACCAGCGGAACCCATCCAACTTGAAGAAGCTGGAGCAGTTTTGCCTTGAAGAATGGGCAGAAATCCCAGTGGCTAGATGTGCCAAGCTTATAGAGACATACCCCAAGAGACTTGCAGCTGCAAAAGGTGGCTCTACAAAGTATTGACTTTGGGGGGGTGAATAGTTATGCACACTCAAGTTCTCCGTTTTTTTGTCTTCTTTCTTGTTTGTTTCACAATAAAACATATTTTGCATCTTCAAAGTGGTAGGCATGTTGTGTAAATCAAATTATACAACCACCCCCAAAAATCTATTTAAATTCCAGGTTGTAAGGAAACAAAATAGGGAAAATGCCAAGGGGGTGAATACTTCCGCAAGCCACTGTACATAAGGCAGCAGCTTCTAAGGTGCAGGGTTAAGTAACCAGGTGGTAGCTGGCTAATGATGGCTATTTAACAGTCTGATGGCCTTGAGATAGAAGCTATTTCAGATTGTCAGTGATGTGTACGCTGAGAAACTTGAAGCTTCTCACCTTTTCCACTGTGGTCCTGTCGATGTGGATAGGGGCCTGCTCCCTCTGCTGTCTCCTGAAGTCCACAATCAGCTCCTTAGTTTCGTTAACGTTGAGGGAGAGGTTATTTTCCTGACACCACTCTGTCCAGAGCCCTCACCTCCTCCCTGTAGGCTGTCTTGTCATGGGAGGTGGCCACGCAGTCATGGGTGAACAAGGAGTACAGGAGGGGGCTGAGCACGCACCCTTGTGGGGCCCCTGTGTTGAGGATCAGCGTAGTGGAGGTGTTGTTTCCTACCTTCACCACCTGGGGGGCGGCCTGTCAGGAAGTCCAGGACCCAGATGCACAGGGCGAGTGCAGACCCAGGGCCCCAAGCTTAATGATAAGCTTGGAGGGTACTATGGTGTTGAATGCTGAGCTATAGTCAATGAACAGCATTCTTACATAGGTATTCCTCTTGTCCAGATGGGATAGGGCAGTGTGCAGTGTGATGGCGATTGCGTCGTCCGTGGATCTATTGGGGGTGGTATGCAAATTGTAGTGGGTGTCGGGTGTCAGTTAAGATGGAGGTGATATGATCCTTGACTAGCCTCTCAAAGCGCTTCATGATAACAGAAGTGAGTACTACGGGGCGATAGTCATTTAGTTCAGTTACCTTCGCTTTCTTTGGAATAGGAACAATGGTGGCCATCTTGAAGCAGGTGGGGACAGCAGACTGGGATAGGAAGAGATTGAATATGTCCAGCCAGCTGGTCTGCGCGTGCTCTGAGGACGCGGCTAGGGATAACTTTGAACTCTTACTGTATGTGATAAAGGTCTTTCATACTCATTTTATTAAGTGTATTGAGCGTCTGTGTTAATTGGGGCGAGTGTTTCAAGTGGATTATAAAAGTGCTGGGTCGGCATTAGGAATGTTTTCTCTCCTCCTTCTCATCCAGCCCCATTAGAGATCACATCAGAGTTGTTAGGTGAATGTTTTAGGCGTTATCCTGGGTTTAATGGGCCAAGCTCATCTACAGTCTCATTATCTGACTTGGCAACAGATCACATTATCCTGCCGTTCTGATCTTTTAGAAGTGTGTTAAAGTACAAAAGAAAAGAGAGGGAGACAGAGAGAGATGAGAGATAGAGAGAGAGAGAGAGAGAGAGAGAGCTGTGGTCGGTGAAATACTAACGACGTGCCAGATTTAGCTTTGATTAAACATTGAAGGATCGCCTCTCTCTCTCTCACACAAAGAACAGTGTCATCTCGCCTCCCCCTTCACTCCCCCTCGAGAGACTCCCCCCCCGTCGATGTCCACCCACCACCCCCGGATGACCGCCACTAACGGGGATTGGCTGAACCCTATTGGCCGATGGAACCTTTGATCGATGTGAGAGGCCGACGGCCCGTCGCTCGTTTCAAAGTGACCACTCGTCAACGCCCACTCCCTCACTCTCCAACCCTATAGGCTCTGTTCTAATATCCACACTATATAGTATACTGGCTTAGAATGGGGCATATTTTATCTATTTGATTGGCAGGTTTTAGAAACCAAATGTGTAATATCAAGGTCTGTGTTATTAATAAGACGTTGTTGATTCATGTGTTGTGGTTGATCCGTAGGGTCTGCACTGAGGACGTCCCTGGGTACAGCCTGCTCCCATTCCCATAGAAACACATTGAAGAAAGCATATGAATAAAACAATTCGAGGTAGACACACAGCAACAGCTTCATGAGTAATTTAGATGTTTTTTTGTGCCGTTATTTGTTTGATATGCGTAATAATGTCACCCTGATTAGACAACCCTGGAGGGAAAACACTTGACAGAACTCAGAGTTTTAGTTGATTTAAAAAAAATAAGATTGAAAAGTAGGTTGAGATTATCATGGCATCGTTTTCACAAAATGGAGAGTGATGAAGAGGAAAGGTGAACCCTCGTCGTCATAAAAGCTGAACTCCAGGTGATGAATTGTTTGGAACAAAACCTCAACCACGTTCCAGAGTGGTCTGGTCTAAAAGATGGGACCCTTCTCCGTTCCAGAGTGGTCTGGTCTGAAAGATGGGACCCTTCTCCGTTCCAGAGTGGTCTGGTCTAAAAGATGGGACCCTTCTCCGTTCCAGAGTGGTCTGGTCTAAAAGATGGGACCCTTCTCCGTTCCAGAGTGGTCTGGTCTGAAAGATGGGACCCTTCTCCGTTCCAGAGTGGTCTGGTCTGAAAGATGGGACCCTTCTCCGTTCCAGAGTGGTCTGGTCTGAAAGATGAGACCCTTCTCCGTTCCAGAGTGGTCTGATCTGAAAGATGGGACCCTTCTCCGTTCCAGAGTGGTCTGGTCTGAAAGATGAGACCCTTCTCCGTTCCAGAGTGGTCTGATCTAAAAGATGGGACCCTTCTCCGTTCCAGAGTGGTCTGGTCTAAAAGATGGGACCCTTCTCCGTTCCAGAGTGGTCTGATCTAAAAGATGGGACCCTTCTCCGTTCCAGAGTGGTCTGATCTAAAAGATGGGACCCTTTTCCGTTCCAGAGTGGTCTGATCTAAAAGATGGGACCCTTCTCCGTTCCAGAGTGGTCTGATCTAAAAGATGGGACCCTTCTCCGTTCCAGAGTGGTCTGATCTAAAAGATGGGACCCTTCTCCGTTCCAGAGTGGTCTGATCTAAAAGATGGGACCCTTCTCCGTTCCAGAGTGGTCTGATCTAAAAGATGGGACCCTTCTCCGTTCCAGAGTGGTCTGGTCTAAAAGATGGGACCCTTCTCCGTTCCAGAGTGGTCTGGTCTAAAAGATGGGACCCTTCTCCGTTCCAGAGTGGTCTGATCTAAAAGATGGGACCCTTCTCCGTTCCAGAGTGGTCTGGTCTAAAAGATGGGACCCTTCTCCGTTCCAGAGTGGTCTGGTCTGAAAGATGGGACCCTTCTCCGTTCCAGAGTGGTCTGGTCTGAAAGATGGGACCCTTCTCCGTTCCAGAGTGGTCTGGTCTAAAAGATGGGACCCTTCTCCGTTCCAGAGTGGTCTGGTCTGAAAGATGGGACCCTTCTCCGTTCCAGAGTGGTCTGGTCTAAAAGATGGGACCCTTCTCCGTTCCAGAGTGGTCTGGTCTGAAAGATGGGACCCTTCTCCGTTCCAGAGTGGTCTGGTCTAAAAGATGGGACCCTTCTCCGTTCCAGAGTGGTCTGGTCTGAAAGATGGGACCCTTCTCCGTTCCAGAGTGGTCTAATCTGAAAGATGGGACCCTTCTCCGTTCCAGAGTGGTCTGGTCTAAAAGATGGGACCCTTCTCCGTTCCAGAGTGGTCTGGTCTGAAAGATGGGACCCTTCTCCGTTCCAGAGTGGTCTGGTCTAAAAGATGGGACCCTTCTCCGTTCCAGAGTGGTCTGGTCTGAAAGATGGGACCCTTCTCCGTTCCAGAGTGGTCTGGTCTGAAAGATGGGACCCTTCTCCGTTCCAGAGTGGTCTGGTCTAAAAGATGGGACCCTTCTCCGTTCCAGAGTGGTCTGGTCTGAAAGATGGGACCCTTCTCCGTTCCAGAGTGGTCTGGTCTGAAAGATGGGACCCTTCTCCGTTCCAGAGTGGTCTGGTCTGAAAGATGGGACCCTTCTCCGTTCCAGAGTGGTCTGGTCTGAAAGATGGGACCCTTCTCCGTTCCAGAGTGGTCTGGTCTGAAAGATGGGACCCTTCTCCGTTCCAGAGTGGTCTGGTCTAAAAGATGGGACCCTTCTCCGTTCCAGAGTGGTCTGGTCTGAAAGATGGGACCCTTCTCCGTTCCAGAGTGGTCTGATCTGAAAGATGGGACCCTTCTCCGTTCCAGAGTGGTCTGGTCTGAAAGATGAGACCCTTCTCCGTTCCAGAGTGGTCTGGTCTGAAAGATGAGACCCTTCTCCGTTCCAGAGTGGTCTGGTCTGAAAGATGGGACCCTTCTCCGTTCCAGAGTGGTCTGGTCTGAAAGATGAGACCCTTCTCCGTTCCAGAGTGGTCTGGTCTGAAAGATGGGACCCTTCTCCGTTCCAGAGTGGTCTGGTCTGAAAGATGGGACTGGACCCTTCTCCTAGTTTTAAATCCTCTTCTATAGGATTTCCAGTTTGCAGTGTGCTGGGATGACTGTTTTAATGCATATGATGTGCATGTCATCTTTTTAATTATTTTATGGTGATGCCAAAGAAACATATATATCCTTGATTATATTCTATTTACATAATCTACTGGCTTGTAGGTGTTAACAGACTGACTCACCTCTTTATTAAAGGTTAAATAATGTTGACAGACTGACTCACCTCTTTATTAAAGGTTAAATAATGTTGACAGACTGATTCACCTCTTTATTAAAGGTTAAATAATGTTGACAGACTGACTCACCTCTTTATTAAAGGTTAAATAATGTTGACAGACTGATTCACCTCTTTATTAAAGGTTAAATAATGTTGACAGACTGATTCACCTCTTTATTAAAGGTTAAATAATGTTGACATACTGACTCACCTCTTTATTAAAGTGTAAATAATGTTGACAGACTGACTCACCTCTTTATTAAAGGTTAAATAATGTTGACAGACTGACAGGTGTGACTAATTACCTTGTTAATGCACGAAGCAGTCTCATTGGCTAATTGTATGTTCACCTACTTAAAGGTAGACTCAGCAATATGACGTATTGTACTGGCACAAAGTAAACAGCATAATGGGAATGTGCTACAACTTGATTGTGTTCTAAGAACCTGGCGCTTTTCCTAAGAACCTGGCACTTTTCCTAAGAACCTGGCACTTTTCCTAAGAACCTGGCACTTTTCCTAAGAACCTGGCACTTTTCGTAAGAACCCGGCACTTTTCCTAAGAACCTGCCGCTTTTCGTAAGAACCTGGCACTTTTCCTAAGAACCTGACACTTTTCCTAAGAACCTGGCACTTTTCTTAAGAACCTGGCACTTTTCCTAAGAATCTGGCACTTTTCCTAAGAACCTGGCACTTTTCCTAAGAACCTGGCGCTTTTCCTAAGAACCTGACACTTTTCCGAAGAACCTGACACTTTTCCTAAGAACCTGGCACTTTTCATAAGGACCTGACACTTTTCCTAAGAACCTGGCGCTTTTCCTAAGAACCCGGCACTTTTCCTAAGAACCTGGCACTTTTCATAAGGACCTGACACTTTTCCTAAGAACCTGACACTTTTCCTAAGAACCTGGCACTTTTCCTAAGAACCTGGCACTTTTCCTAAGAACCAGGCACTTTTCCTAAGAACCTGGCACTTTTCCTAAGAACCAGGCACTTTTCCTAAGAACCAGGCACTTTTCCTAAGAACCAGGCACTTTTCCTAAGAACCAGGCACTTTTCCTAAGAACCAGGCACTTTTCCTAAGAACCTGACACTTTTCCGAAGAACCTGACACTTTTCCTAAGAACCTGGCACTTTTCATAAGGACCTGACACTTTTCCTAAGAACCTGGCGCTTTTCCTAAGAACCTGACACTTTTCCTAAGAACCAGGCACTTTTCCGAAGAACCTGACACTTTTCCTAAGAACCTGGCACTTTTCATAAGGACCTGACACTTTTCCTAAGAACCTGGCGCTTTTCCTAAGAACCTGACACTTTTCCTAAGAACCTGGCACTTTTCCTAAGAACCTGGCACTTTTCATAAGGACCCGACACTTTTCTTAAGAACCAGGCACTTTTCCTAAGAACCTGGCACTTTTCCTAAGAACCAGGCACTTTTCCTAAGAACCTGGCACTTTTCCTACGAACCTGACACTTTTCCTAAGAACCTGACACTTTTCCTAAGAACCTGGCACTTTTCCTAAGAACCTGACACTTTTCCTAAGAACCTGGCACTTTTCCTAAGAACCTGACACTTTTCCTAAGAACCCGGCACTTTTCCTAAGAACCAGGCACTTTTCCTAAGAACCAGGCACTTTTCCTAAGAACCTGACACTTTTCCTAAGAACCTGACACTTTTCCTAAGAACTAGGCACTTTTCCTAAGAACCTGACACTTTTCCTAAGAACCTGGCACTTTTCCTAAGAACCTGACACTTTTCCTAAGAACCTGGCACTTTTCCTAAGAACCAGGCACTTTTCCTAAGAACCTGACACTTTTCCTAAGAACCTGGCACTTTTCCTAAGAACCTGGCACTTTTCCTAAGAACCTGGCACTTTTCCTAAGAACCTGACACTTTTCCTAAGAACCTGGCACTTTTCCTAAGAACCAGGCACTTTTCCTAAGAACCTGACACTTTTCCTAAGAACCTGGCACTTTTCCTAAGAACCTGGCACTTTTCCTAAGAACCTGGCACTTTTCCTAAGAACCTGACACTTTTCCTAAGAACCTGGCACTTTTCCTAAGAACTTGGCACTTTTCCGAAGAACCTGGCACTTTTCCGAAGAACCTGGCACTTTTCCTAAGAACCTGGCACTTTTCCTAAGAACCTGGCACTTTTCCTAAGAACCAGGCACTTTTCCTAAGAACCTGGCACTTTTCCTAAGAACCTGGCACTTTTCCACTTCATGACATTTAACCCTAAAACGTCCCTTTAAGTCCACTCCTGTCCTGAAGAGCAGGTCATCCCTTTAAGTCCACTCCTGTCCTGAAGAGCAGGTCATCCCTTTAAGTCCACTCCTGTCCTGAAGAGCAGGTCATCCCTTTAAGTCCACTCCTGTCCTGAAGAGCAGGTCATCCCTTTAAGTCCACTCCTGTCCTGAAGAGCAGGTCATCCCTTTAAGTCCACTCCTGTCCTGAAGAGCAGGGCATCCCTTTAAGTCCACTCCTGTCCTGAAGAGCAGGTCATCCCTTTAAGTCCACTCCTGTCCTGAAGAGCAGGTCATCCCTTTAAGTCCACTCCTGTCCTGAAGAGCAGGTCATCCCTTTAAGTCCACTCCTGTCCTGAAGAGCATGTCATCCCTTTAAGTCCACTCCTGTCCTGAAGAGCAGGGCATCCCTTTAAGTCCACTCCTGTCCTGAAGAGCAGGGCATCCCTTTAAGTCCACTCCTGTCCTGAAGAGCAGGGCATCCCTTTAAGTCCACTCCTGTCCTGAAGAGCAGGTCATCCCTTTAAATCCACCTCTGTCCCGAAGAGCAGGTCATCCCTTTAAGTCCACTCCTGTCCTGAAGAGCAGGTCATCCCTTTAAATCCACCTCTGTCCCGAAGAGCAGGTCATCCCTTTAAGTCCACTCCTGTCCTGAAGAGCAGGGCATCCCTTTAGTTTCCTATCAAAGTGTTGGTCAGGAATATCAGTCAACTTCTCAAATTAAACATCAAATCAGTGGGAAACTTATTCAGAAGATTCCAATTAGTTCAACAGTGGTTCAGTCACTTGTTTTTTCTCTCTCCAATTTTCTCTTCAGATGTTTTACAGAAAGAAAAGCCTTAAAGGAGATTAAACTCTCTCCCTCCTCTCCATCCCCTCTTTATCCCGGTCGGATGGTTTGGTGTTTGCAGCAGCGAGCAGTCAGTGTGAGCTTTATCAAGTGGTATAAATCTTTAATTTTAGAGATCAGCATTAATGGCAGAAACAGCCTAAGATCTGGGCTCCGCTCCCTCCCTTTCATCCTCTCCGCTGGGGGAATTCAGGGAGAGGTCCGCTGCGCTCAATCGCTTGCTCCCATAAGTACACAAAATTAGCTGCTTAGCTGTTGATCTCCATACATGATCCTTCAGAAAGCCTCTCTGTGTGTCCAAGGCTGCAGATACCTTACTGGCTTTCTGGCTTCACAGGGACAGGAGGTGTAGGGGGGGGGGGAGCGGGGTGAGGAGGGAGGAGCGAGGATCTAATTCAATCTCTTTTAAAGACAATAAGGCCGTGGCTTCCTCCCCCTTACAGCTCGCCACTGTCACCACCACACCGCCCGCTCGCCCGGCCTCACGGCTTAAGAGACAGACGCTAAGCCACAGCCTGCTTTGTAGACGCTTAGGAAATAGGAAATTGAATTGTCATTCATGTGTTTTTAGGTCCCCCTCCAGTACTGCGTAGCCTCATTTTGGAAACATCAAAATTCACTGGGTAAATTCTGAGAGGTAGAATAATGAGGAGGAGAGAAATGTAAGGAACAGACCGCAGAGGAGCAAGATGGAGTGAGACTGAGAGAGAGGAGAGAGAGAGAGAGGAGAGAGAAGAGAGAGGGAAGAGAGAGGGAAGAGATAGGGAAGAGAGAGTGAGAAGAGAGAGGAGAGAGAGAGAGAGGAGAGAGGGAAGAGAGAGGGAAGAGATAGGGAAGAGAGAGTGAGAAGAGAGAGGAGAGAGAGAGAGAGAGGAGAGAGGGAAGAGAGAGGGAAGAGATAGGGAAGAGAGAGTGAGAAGAGAGAGACAGAGAGAGAGAGAGAGGGAAGAGAGAGGGAGAAGAGAGAGGAGAGAGAGAGAGAGGAGAGAGGGAAGAGAGAGGGAAGAGATAGGGAAGAGAGAGTGAGAAGAGAGAGACAGAGAGAGGCAGAGAGAGAGAGAGGGAAGAGAGAGGGAAGTGAGAGAGAGAGAGAGAGAGTGAGAGAGAAGAGAGAGGGAAGTGAGAGGGAAGTGAGAGGGAAGTGAGAGGGAAGAGAGAGGGAGAAGAGAGAGACAGAGAGAGAGAGAGGGAAGAGAGAGGGAAGAGAGAGTGAGAAGAGAGAGGAGAGAGAGAGAGAGGAGAGAGGGAAGAGAGAGGGAAGAGAGAGGGAAGAGATAGGGAAGAGAGAGTGAGAAGAGAGAGGAGAGAGAGAGAGAGAGGAGAGAGGGAAGAGAGAGGGAAGAGATAGGGAAGAGAGAGTGAGAAGAGAGAGACAGAGAGAGAGAGAGGGAAGAGAGAGGGAGAAGAGAGAGGAGAGAGAGAGAGAGGAGAGAGGGAAGAGAGAGGGAAGAGAGAGTGAGAAGAGAGAGACAGAGAGAGGCAGAGAGAGAGAGAGGGAAGAGAGAGGGAAGTGAGAGAGAGAGAGAGAGTGAGAGAGAAGAGAGAGGGAAGTGAGAGGGAAGTGAGAGGGAAGTGAGAGGGAAGTGAGAGGGAAGAGAGAGGGAGAAGAGAGAGACAGAGAGAGAGAGAGGGAAGAGAGAGGGAAGAGAGAGGGAAGAGAGAGGGAAGAGAGAGGGAAGAGAGAGGGAAGAGAGAGTGAGAAGAGAGAGACAGAGAGAGACAGAGAGAGACAGAGGGAAGAGAGAGGGAAGAGAGAGGGAAGAGCGAGGGAAGTGAGAGGGAAGTGAGAGAGAGAGAGAAGAGAGAGGGAAGTGAGAGAGAAGAGAGAGGGAAGTGAGAGGGAAGTGAGAGGGAAGTGAGAGGGAAGAGAGAGTGAGAAGAGAGAGACAGAGAGAGAGAGAGGGAAGAGAGAGGGAAGTGAGAGGGAAGTGAGAGGGCAGAGAGAGAGGGAAGAGAGAGCGAGAGAGACAGAGAGAGAGGGAAGAGAGAGAGAGAGAGACAGAGAGAGAGAGAGAAGAGAGAGGGAAGAGAGAGGGAAGTGAGAGGGAAGAGAGAGGGAAGTGAGAGTGAGAGTGAGAGTGAGAGTGAGAGAGAAGGAACACTGCGAGGGCTGGTTCTGTTTTGATCTATCCTTGTTTGTTAACTCAGGTTTCTCCTAATGAATCAAGCACCTCACACCATCTTGTACTTGTATCTCTATGGTTGGATTTCTCCAGCTGAACCCTGACATCAGTTACTCTGCGGTCTATTCAGTAATGCTACTGTTGGCTTGTATTTCTCCTATTTAATGAGCCCCGGGCAGCACTGTGAATTAGACCCTGCTCTGCTCGGCCTGCACTGCAGTCTGTGGGCTTCCCAATATTGCGCACTACGTTTGACCAGAGCTCTGGTCAAATGAAGTGCACTATAAAGGGAATAGGGTGCCATTTGTTGCCGCAAGCCTGCCTGTGTTAATGGGACCCGCCTGTGAGAGCCTGAGAGGGGACTACAGCTCTCGTTAGCAGGGCTAGCTGTTATTGATTGGCCGGGGCCACTAGGGGCCCGCCTTCCTCCCTACCTGCGCTTGACTTTGTACTTGTGCAAGGAGTTGTAAGGGTCTGCTGAACAACAGGGACCACACATCTCAAACAAGCTCTATGAAACGCCTATCAATTAGGCTTTGAAGGTCAAGCTATCTCTCTCTCTCTCTCTTTGCCTCTCGCCTGGCTCTCTCTCTCTCTCTCTCTCTCTCTTTGCCTCTCGCCTGGCTCTCTCTCTCTCTCTCTCTCTCTCTTTGCCTCTCGCCTGGTTCTCTCCAAAATACATCTGAAGACTCCATTCAATTAAATATTTGAGGCTGCAGCTGCTCTGTAAGTGAAAGGTCAACTAAGTCCAGGAGGCTAAAAGTGAAAGGCTTTGCTCCTCCACTGTCTCCTTTAACACCCGGCCAATCACAACAAAACCTCCCCCAAGCTGGCTCTCTCTCCTCTTAATGATACCCACTGTTCAATCCCCTAACTAGCAGTGCCCCCCCCCCGGAATAAGCAGCAGAAATGGGCTGCTGGCCGGCTGGGAGGACAAGAGCCAGGACTATCCATCAGTAACAGCAGCAGTGGGCTGACTGGACCAGAACCAGGACTATCCATCAGTAACAGCAGCAGTGGGCTGACAGGACCAGAACCAGGACTATCCATCAGTAACAGCAGCAGTGGGCTGACAGGACCAGAACCAGGACTATCCATCAGTAACAGCAGCAGTGGGCTGGCAGGACCAGAACCAGGACTATCCATCAGTAACAGCAGCAGTGGGCTGACTGGCAGGACCAGAACCAGGACTATCCATCAGTAACAGCAGCAGTGGGCTGACAGGACCAGAACCAGAACTATCCATCAGTAACAGCAGCAGTGGGCTGGCAGGACCAGAACCAGGACTATCCATCAGTAACAGCAGCAGTGGGCTGACTGGACCAGAACCAGGACTATCCATCAGTAACAGCAGCAGTGGGCTGACAGGACCAGAACCAGGACTATCCATCAGTAACAGCAGCAGTGGGCTGACAGGACCAGAACCAGGACTATCCATCAGTAGCAGCAGCAGTGGGCTGACAGGACCAGAACCAGGACTATCCATCAGTAACAGCAGCAGTGGGCTGACAGGACCAGAACCAGGACTATCCATCAGTAACAGCAGCAGTGGGCTGACAGGACCAGAACCAGGACTATCCATCAGTAACAGCAGCAGTGGGCTGACAGGACCAGAACCAGGACTATCCATCAGTAGCAGCAGCAGTGGGCTGACAGGACCAGAACCAGGACTATCCATCAGTAACAGCAGCAGTGGGCTGACTGGACCAGAACCAGGACTATCCATCAGTAACAGCAGCAGTGGGCTGACAGGACCAGAACCAGGACTATCCATCAGTAACAGCAGCAGTGGGCTGACTGGACCAGAACCAGGACTATCCATCAGTAACAGCAGCAGTGGGCTGACTGGACCAGAACCAGGACTATCCATCAGTAACAGCAGCAGTGGGCTGACAGGACCAGAACCAGGACTATCCATCAGTAACAGCAGCAGTGGGCTGACAGGACCAGAACCAGGACTATCCATCAGTAACAGCAGCAGTGGGCTGACAGGACCAGAACCAGGACTATCCATCAGTAACAGCAGCAGTGGGCTGACAGGACCAGAACCAGGACTATCCATCAGTAACAGCAGCAGTGGGCTGACTGGACCAGAACCAGGACTATCCATCAGTAACAGCAGCAGTGGGCTGCCTGACAGGACCAGAACCAGGACTATCCATCAGTAACAGCAGCAGTGGGCTGACAGGACCAGAACCAGGACTATCCATCAGTAACAGCAGCAGTGGGCTGCCTGACAGGACCAGAACCAGGACTATCCATCAGTAACAGCAGTAGTGGGCTGGCAGGACCAGAACCAGGACTATCCATCAGTAACAGCAGCAGTGGGCTGACTGGACCAGAACCAGGACTATCCATCAGTAACAGCAGCAGTGGGCTGCCTGACAGGACCAGAACCAGGACTATCCATCAGTAACAGCAGTAGTGGGCTGGCAGGACCAGAACCAGGACTATCCATCAGTAACAGCAGCAGTGGGCTGCCTGACAGGACCAGAACCAGGACTATCCATCAGTAACAGCAGCAGTGGGCTGCCTGACAGGACCAGAACCAGGACTATCCATCAGTAACAGCAGCAGTGGGCTGCCTGACAGGACCAGAACCAGGACTATCCATCAGTAACAGCAGTAGTGGGCTGGCAGGACCAGAACCAGGACTATCCATCAGTAACAGCAGCAGTGGGCTGACAGGACCAGAACCAGGACTATCCATCAGTAACAGCAGCAGTGGGCTGCCTGACAGGACCAGAACCAGAACTATCCATCAGTAACAGCAGTAGTGGGCTGGCAGGACCAGAACCAGGACTATCCATCAGTAACAGCAGCAGTGGGCTGACTGGACCAGAACCAGGACTATCCATCAGTAACAGCAGCAGTGGGCTGGCAGGACCAGAACCAGGACTATCCATCAGTAACAGCAGCAGTGGGCTGACAGGACCAGAACCAGGACTATCCATCAGTAACAGCAGCAGTGGGCTGACTGGACCAGAACCAGGACTATCCATCAGGTGGGAAAAGTATTGATAATGATAACCCAGACATAATGTCAAGCACTCGCTCCACTCTCTCTCAACTGGTTGACATTCAGGTGGAGAGAGAGAGGGGAGGGGGAGAGAGAGAGAACAAGAGAAAGAAAGATCGAGAGAGAGAGCGAGAGAGAGAGAGGGAGAGAGAGGGAGAGAGAGGGGGGGAGAACAAGAGAAAGAAAGATCGAGAGAGAGAGCGAGAGAGAGAGAGAGGGGGGGAGAGAACAAGAGAAAGAAAGATGGAGAGAGCGAGGGAGAGAGAGAGAGAGAGAGAGAGAGAGAGAGAGAGAGAGAGAGAGCTGGCCAGACATCCTCCTCCTCCTCCTCCTCCTCCTCTTCCTCCTCCTCCTCCTCCTCCTCTCCTCTCTAGCCCACTGAGGTGGAGTTAACCTCTCTGCAGTGAACTCTAATTATCCAGCCAGTGGCCTGAGGGAGTTCCCCAGGGACCCTCCAACAACAGACCAACATGACACACCACTCAATAACCATCGACACAAGAGCCAGCTAATTGACTCCAATTGGGCCTCATTATTGCTGCTTCTCTTATTGGTCAAGGTGAAGCCTTCAGCTTAATGTGTGGACTGTAATAAAACGGTGTGGACTGTAGAATAACGCCAGAGGTGTCTAGTTGTTACAGCTGTTTATATAATGGGTGGGTCTAGTCCTGGATGCTGATTGGGTTAGTTGTTACAGCTGTTTATACAATGGGTGGGTCTAGTCCTGGATGCTGATTGGGTTAGTTGTTACAGCTGTTTATACAACGGGTGGGTCTAGTCCTGGATGCTGATTGGGTTAGTTGTTACAGCTGTTTATACAACGGGTGGGTCTAGTCCTGGATGCTGATTGGGTTAGTTGTTACAGCTGTTTATACAACGGGTGGGTCTAGTCCTGGATGCTGATTGGGTTAGTTGTTACAGCTGTTTATACAATGGGTGGGTCTAGTCCTGGATGCTGATTGGGTTAGTTGTCACAGCTGTTTATACAATGGGTGGGTCTAGTCCTGGATGCTGATTGGTTAGTTGTTACAGCTGTTTATACAACGGGTGGGTCTAGTCCTGGATGCTGATTGGGTTAGTTGTTACAGCTGTTTATACAATGGGTGGGTCTAGTCCTGGATGCTGATTGGGTTAGTTGTCACAGCTGTTTATACAATGGGTGGGTCTAGTCCTGGATGCTGATTGGGTTAGTTGTTACAGCTGTTTATACAACGGGTGGGTCTAGTCCTGGATGCTGATTGGGTTAGTTGTTACAGCTGTTTATACAACGGGTGGGTCTAGTCCTGGATGCTGATTGGTTAGTTGTTATAGCTGTTTTTTTGTGGGGTCTGGATTTTTATTTTCGTTGAACATGAAATGTTGTGTTTTAAATAAGGTGTGACAACTGCTGGAAATCAAATGTACACACACACAAAAAAACTAAAAACATCCATAGTTATTGCATCCATATGTGGGAGATAAAAGTGTTACTTTCCTCTCTAGCATTCAGGAAGTTAAAGGGGAACTGCACCTGCTGGTTTGGCCTCGTTGTCTGGCTCCTCAGGAAGTGCTGGCGGCCATGACAGAAGCCAAACGGTGGCTGGTTTGGCCTCGTTGTCTGGCTCCTCAGGAAGTGCTGGCGGCCATGACAGAAGCCAAACGGTAGCTGGCTTGGCCTCGTTGTCTGGCTCCTCAGGAAGTGCTGGCGGCCATGACAGAAGCCAAACGGTGGCTGGTTTGGCCTCGTTGTCTGGCTCCTCAGGAAGTGCTGGCGGCCATGACAGAAGCCAAACGGTGGCTGGTTTGGGGGGTCGAGGTTTATGTGTTTTTGTCTTGTTGTGTGTCCTTCCCACCATGAGGATCCATAATAATTACAAATACGTCTGTAGCCTACAGTCATATGAGAAAAATGCAATTGCTGAATTTATGTAGATATTATAAACTTACGTGTTTTGATCACTTTTAAATGTAGTAGCAGGTCCATGTAGAATAAACCACCCTTTACATAATACCATAGAAGTAGTGTTCTGATACTATAACAATGTGAACCTGTCAGAGCCGTGTGTATAGGTGGCAGGGAAGTCAGGCGCAGGAGAGTTAAACTGAGTGTAAATGGAGACTTTTAATAAATGTCCACTTAACAATGCTCCAAACACGAAAATGTACATACATAAAATAAACATGGGTACGAGGACCCGTCGCGCACCTATACACCAAATAAACAACAGTTGACATGAAACAATCCCTGACAAAGACATGAGGGGAAACAGAGGGTTAAATACACAAGAGGTAATGGATGGGATTGAAAACAGGTGTGTGGGAAGACAAGACAAAAGCAATGGAAAATGAAAAATGGATCGATGATGGCTAGAAGACCGGTGACGTCGACCGCCGAACACCGCCCGAACAAGGAGAGGCAACGACTTCGGCAGAAGTCGTGACAGAACCTTTCACCTTTCATTGTCATTCCCAGCCGATACAGATACTGTGTCTATCAGCATGTTGTCTGGAGGTAATGGGGTTACCTTGGTAACATGTCAGAGGTCACACCTTCCTGTCTGGTGGTAATGGGGTTACCTTGGTAACATGTCAGAGGTCACACCTTCCTGTCTGGTGGTAATGGGGTTACCTTGGTAACATGTCAGAGGTCACACCTTCCTGTCTGGTGGTAATGGGGTTACCTTGGCAACATGTCAGAGGTCACACCTTCCTGTCTGGTGGTAATGGGGTTACCTTGGTAACATGTCAGAGGTCACACCTACCTGTCTGGTGGTAATGGGGTTACCTTGGTAACATGTCAGAGGTCACACCTTCCTGTCTGGTGGTAATGGGGTTACCTTGGTAACATGTCAGAGGTCACACCTTCCTGTATGGTGGTAATGGGGTTACCTTGGTAACATGTCAGAGGTCACACCTTCCTGTCTGGTGGTAATGGGGTTACCTTGGTAACATGTCAGAGGTCACACCTTCCTGTCTGGTGGTAATGGGGTTACCTTGGTAACATGTCAGAGGTCACACCTTCCTGTCTGGTGGTAATGGGGTTACCTTGGTAACATGTCAGAGGTCACACCTTCCTGTCTGGTGGTAATGGGGTTACCTTGGTAACATGTCAGAGGTCACACCTACCTGTCTGGTGGTAATGGGGTTACCTTGGTAACATGTCAGAGGTCACACCTTCCTGTCTGGTGGTAATGGGGTTACCTTGGTAACATGTCAGAGGTCACACCTTCCTGTATGGTGGTAATGGGGTTACCTTGGTAACATGTCAGAGGTCACACCTTCCTGTCTGGTGGTAATGGGGTTACCTTGGTAACATGTCAGAGGTCACACCTTCCTGTCTAGTGGTAATGTGTGTCACACCCTGATCTGTTTCACCTGTCTTTGTGCTTGTCTCCACCCCCCTCCAGGTGTCACCGATCTTCCCCATTATTCCCTGTGTACTTATACCTGTGTTCTTTGTTTGTCTGTTGCTAGTTCGTCTTGTTTGTTCAAGTCAACCAGCGTTTTGTGTCTCAGCTCCTGCCTTTTCCCAGTCTCTCTTTTCTCGCCCTCCTAATTTTGACCCTTGCCTGTCCTGACCCTGAGCCCGCCTGCCTGACCACTCTGCCTGCCCCTGACCCTGAGCCTGCCTTCCGCCCGGGACCTATGCCCCACCTCTGGTTAACAGACCCCTGCCTGCCTTGACCTGTCTATTTCCTGCCCCTGTTGGAATATTAAACTATTGTTTATTCGACGCTACCTACCTGATAGTCTG
>NW_024061178.1:0-55000 GCF_016432855.1 Salvelinus namaycush | reverse complement strand
TTTCTGTCTCCTCCCGTTCATCTACACTGATTGAAGAGGATTTAACAAGTGACATCAATGAGGGATCATAGCTTTCACCTGGATTCACCTGGTCAAGTCTACGTCATGGAAAGAGCAGGTGTTCCTAATGTTTTGTACACTCAGTGTACATTATCACCATTGCTAAAATAAATGAGTTGTCATGGAAGAAAGCATTTTATATTATTAATCAAAATAAGATTAATAAATGTTCATAATAATTAAAGTAAAGTATAATCACTCTGAGCTAAAATGTACTTAAATTGATTTTAATCAATACTCATTTCATAGCATCAGATTAGAAACAGATAATGATTAGCGTGATTACAACCTCAGAATAAATTCCAACTAACCAACACTTTTATTTATAGTAAGGAAATATGTGTAAATGAAGGCAAATTAAATAATTAAATTTTGTTTTAATATTGGTTTATATTGGTTTAATATTGGTTTATATTGGTTCATATTTGGTTTATATTGTTTTAATATTGGTTTATATTGGTTTAATATTGGTTTATATTGGTTCATATTTGGTTTATATTGGTTTATATTTGTCAGGCCCTGGCCATAGAGAGGCTTTTATTCTCTATTTTGGTTAGGCCAGGGTGTGACTAGGGTGGGCATTCTAGTTTCTTTATTTCTATCTTTTGGCCGGGTATGGTTCTCAACCAGGGACAGTTGTCTATCGTTGTCTCTGATTGGGAATCATACTTAGGCAGCCTTTTTCCCACCTGAGTTTTGTGGGTAGTTATTTTCTGTTTAGTTTCTGTTACCTGACAGAACTGTTTGCTTTCGTTTTGTTACTTTGTTCGAGTGTTTCTTTGATAAATAAAATCATGAACACTTTCCACACTGTAACGATAGTCATTTTCTTCCTCCTCCTCGGACGAGGAGAGGCGAGACGGATCGGACCAATACGCAGAGTGGTTAGTTTCCATAGTGATTTAATAATTAACAAAAACAATATGCGATACAAAATAACTACCGTGACAGTCCCGTGTGGCGAAACACTGACACGAAATACAAACACCCACAAAACACACGTGAAACCCCGGCTGCCTAAGTATGATTCTCAATCAGGGACAACGATTGACAGCTGCCTCTGATTGAGAATCATACCAGGCCGAACACAAAATCCCAACATAGAAAATCACACATAGACAAACCCACCCAACTCACACCCTGACCAACTAAAATAAATACAAGACAAAGGAAAACAGGTCAGGAACGTGACACACACTGCGCTTTGGTCCATTCATTCCGACGACAGGCGTTACACTTTTGGTTTTAAATTGATTTTAATACTGGTTTTATATTGATTTAAGGGTCATACTTTCCTTCCATGACAAAGACTAAACTAAATGCTGTGTTGCTCTGTGATCTCTCATTATATATCTGTCTCCAGACATCACAACACACCCAGACTAAACTAAATGCTGTGTTGCTCTGTGATCTCTCATTATATATCTGTCTCCAGACATCACAACACACCCAGACTAAACTAAATGCTGTGTTGCTCTGTGATCTCTCATTATATATCTGTCTCCAGACATCACAACACACCCAGACTAAACTAAATGCTGTGTTGCTCTGTGATCTCTCATTATATATCTGTCTCCAGACATCACAACACACCCAGACTAAACTAAATGCTGTGTTGCTCTGTGATCTCTCATTATATATCTGTCTCCAGACATCACAACACACCCAGACTAAACTAAATGCTGTGTTGCTCTGTGATCTCTCATTATATATCTGTTTCCAGACATCTCAACACACCCAGACTAAACTAAATGCTGTGTTGCTCTGTGATCTCTCATTATATATCTGTCTCCAGACATCACAACACACCCAGACTAAACTAAATGCTGTGTTGCTCTGTGATCTCTCATTATATATCTGTCTCCAGACATCACAACACACCCAGACTAAACTAAATGCTGTGTTGCTCTGTGATCTCTCATTATATATCTGTCTCCAGACATCACAACACACCCAGACTAAACTAAATGCTGTGTTGCTCTGTGATCTCTCATTATATATCTGTCTCCAGACATCACAACACACCCAGACTAAACTAAATGCTGTGTTGCTCTGTGATCTCTCATTATATATCTGTTTCCAGACATCTCAACACACCCAGACTAAACTAAATGCTGTGTTGCTCTGTGATCTCTCATTATATATCTGTCTCCAGACATCACAACACACCCAGACTAAACTAAATGCTGTGTTGCTCTGTGATCTCTCATTATATATCTGTCTCCAGACATCACAACACACCCAGACTAAACTAAATGCTGTGTTGCTCTGTGATCTCTCATTATATATCTGTCTCCAGACATCACAACACACCCAGACTAAACTAAATGCTGTGTTGCTCTGTGATCTCTCATTATATATCTGTCTCCAGACATCACAACACACCCACATCACACTTTCATTATCTTTTTTTGGGGGACCAAATATTTCTTAATTTTTGTATTTTTTAAATTTTGGGGGGGGGGGGTTTACAGGTACACTGTTTAAAGGGCACAGTCAGCAGTTGGGAGTTGGAGCCAATTTTGTGGTAAAATGTTTCCTTGGTGTTAAATACTGTCTGTGAACACACACAAAATGTATAAATTGGTGGTTCGTATTACGGGATGCCAAGGTCATATTTTTCCATATTCTGTTCTAGTTAAAAGGTTGTTCAGATTTGTGGATCATTATTTTTTAATGGCTAGCTCAGAAAATGAACTTTACAAAAGTTATTTATATATTATAGAGATCAGTCCTTTCGAGAGGCCAGATCATTTATTTATAAATTCCATCATTGGACGGTTCCAGTGGTGATTTTAGCATGTAAATCTTGGTGAGGCAACAAAAAAAAAGTGGCATGCCAGCAAAGCCACTACACAACACAACCCTAAACAATACATGAATTGCACTATAAGGGTGACAAGCGATTCCCACAAACTCTTAGGACCTACATAAAGCTGTCCCAACAGCAGAGTCCCTACAACAGTCCCAACACCTTACCACTGCCACACCTGGCTTTCAGCAGAGCCTTGTCTGGCAGCGAAACAGTTCAATTCAGCCTCATTTACTGCCTTTTTTAAAAACATAGCTGATATGGCTGACTTGCTTAAACAAATTAGGTTTCTAATGACAATTGAAATGTACAAACTATGGCATAAGGGGACGACAAGCGGATAAGAGGCAATCCGTAAATTAGATTAAGACATTAATGAGTGAGCTAGGACGGACGTAGTACATATAACTATTTGTTCAGCACTTTTGAAATGTACAGCGACAGAATTCAGAACATGGGCCTGTCACACCCTGATCTGTTTCACCTGTCTTTGTGCTCGGCTCCACCCCCCTCCAGGTGTCACCCATCTTCCCCATTATCCCAGGTGTATTTATACCTGTGTTCTCTGTTTGTCTGTTGCTAGTTTGTCATATTTTGTCAAGTCAACAGCATGTTTTTCCGTGCTCTTGCTTTTTCCAAATCTCTGTTTTTCTAGTCCTCCTGGTTCTGACCTTTGCCTGCCCTGACCTCGCCTGCCACTCTGTACCTCCTGGACTCTGATTTGGTTTATGATATTTTGCCTGTCCACAACCTGTCTCTTGCCTGACCCTTGTTTATAATAAATATCAGAGACTCGAACCATCTGCCTCCCGTGTCTGCATCTGGGTCTCGCCCTGCATCGTTATAGGGCCATTCTTAAAGTGTTCTCCCTGTACACCAAGTCAGAACCGTAGGATAAATAAAGGGGGCATATAAGCAGACAATGAAAGCTCTTACAATATTCGATAATTACATTTCTCAAAAACAGGTTATAGGCTACATGTGAACCATCAAGTCAGAACAGCGTGCGAAATTAAGAGCTGAAAATAGACCAAATTATTAGTGAGAGGCGCATGGGCTACTAGCAGCTTACTACTCAACATTCACTTAGTATTACTTTCTTAGCTACAGTATACATATCTCCATGGCATATTACACAATTTATGCAGCGGCATACAAGACATTTCTGGACTTGTTGTGCTCTGCTCACTTGTTGAGGCCTTGCTATGTTGTTGTCTTAGGTCTCTCTTGTTGTGATGTGTGTTTTGTCCTATATTTATATTGTATTTTTTAAAGTTTTTTTTTTTATCCCAGGCCCTTGTCCCCGCAGGAGGCCTTTTTGTCTTTTGATAGGCCGTCATTGTAAATGAGAATTTGTTCTTAACTGACTTGAATAGTTGAATAAAGGTTAAATAAAGGTTAAATAAAGGTTAAATTAAACATTAAAAAACAGGAAGGTGGTGCGGCGGTCCTTCGTGGGTCTGGATGTATCAAAACAACTGGGAACAAGAAAAAAAAAGTGGAATCATGACGACGTCAGTGATCTTCAGCTCGTAGCTCTAGAAAGAGGCCCGAGTTCCCGAATTTACAATTCCGAGTTGGATGAAAGTTCAAAACGTATTTTTTTCCAGTCTAGTTTTTTTCCGGGTTCCCAGTTGTCTTGAACTCACTAAAGTCAGACTTTGTCACGCCCTGACCTTAGAGAGCCTTTTTTATGTCTCTATTTGGTTTGGTCAGGGTGTGATTTGGGGTGGGTATTCTATGTTCTTTCGTTCTATTATTTGTATTTCTATGTTTTGGCCGGGTAGGGTTCTCAATCAGGGACAGCTGTCTATCGTTGTCTCTGATTGAGAACCATACTTAGGTAGCCCTTTATCCCACCTGTCTTTGTGGGAAGTTAACTTTGTTTGTGGCAGTTAGCCATAAGCTTCACGGTTGGTTGGTATTGTTTATTGTTTTGTCGGCGTCATCACCTAATAAAAGGTAATATGTACGTTCACCACGCTGCACCTTGGTCCTCTTCATTCAACGGCCGTGACAGACTTTGCAGTTCCGAGTTAACAGTTTTGAGGTTGGCACAAATTGTGCTTCATTGACAGCATGGCCAATGTTGAATGTTTATCATTTATAACTAGGAAAATAGCAGCCACTCCACTGAATTGCCGGTCAACCCTGTCTTCTGCATTTGGCAACAGGTTCTCATCCACGTCACATCTTATGTCATCTTGGGCAATACACCTAGGGAAGAATCTTTAGGCATGCCTGGTCCATCCCTGGCAATCTTCTGCAGATATGTTCAGGCATCCAGCATTCATTGCATCCAGGAGGGACATTTGATCATGTGGATGGTGGTCATAAACCTTCCAGCTCCGTGAGGAAAAGTGACATCATCCAGGGATGGACTGCATACCGCTCTGTGACTGCACGGGAGTGTGCATACCGCTCTGTGACGGCACGGGAGTGTGCATACCGCTCTGTGACTGCACGGGAGTGTGCATACTGCTCTGTGACTGCACGGGAGTGTGCATACCACTCTGTGACTGCACGGGAGTGTGCATACTGCTCTGTGACTGCACGGGAGTGTGCATACCGCTCTGTGACTGCACGGGAGTGTGCATACCGCTCTGTGACTGCACGGGAGTGTGCATACCGCTCTGTGACTGCACGGGAGTGTGCATACCGCTCTGTGACGGCACGGGAGTGTGCATACCGCTCTGTGACGGCACGGGAGTGTGCATACCGCTCTGTGACGTCACGGGAGTGTGCATACCGCTCTGTGACTGCACGGGAGTGTGCATACCGCTCTGTGACGGAGCGGGAGTGTGCATACCGCTCTGTGACGGAGCGGGAGTGTGCATACCGCTCTGTGACGGCACGGGAGTGTGCATACCGCTCTGTGACTGCACGGGAGTGTGCATACCGCTCTGTGACGGCACGGGAGTGTGCATACCGCTCTGTGACGGCACGGGAGTGTGCATACCGCTCTGTGACGGCACGGGAGTGTGCATACCGCTCTGTGACGGCACGGGAGTGTGCATACCGCTCTGTGACTGCACGGGAGTGTGCATACCGCTCTGTGATGGCACGGGAGTGTGCATACCGCTCTGTGACGGCACGGGAGTGTGCATACCGCTCTGTGACGGAGCGGGAGTGTGCATACCGCTCTGTGACTGCACGAGAGTGTGCATACCGCTCTGTGACGGCACGGGAGTGTGCATACTGCTCTGTGACGGCACGGGAGTGTGCATACCGCTCTGTGACGGCACGGGAGTGTGCATACTGCTCTGTGACGGCACGGGAGTGGTGAAATGCCACATTGTCCCATACAATTACAAACGTTGTCCGATTTCGCCTCACTGCATCCCTTTCCTCACCCGGCACAACTCTTCCATAGAGGTCACCCAGGAATGAAATGAGACGTTTGTGTAACAGAAATCTATCAGAGGATATTGCTGGACACATTGTGATGTTGGCACCCCTCTGGCCCGGGACATTGTGATGTTGGCACCCCTCTGGCCCGGGACATTGTGATGTTGGCACCCCTCTGGCCCGGGACATTGTGATGTTGGCACCCCTCTGGCCCGGGACATTGTGATGTTGGCACCCCTCTGGCCCGGGACATCCACTGTGGCTCTTTTCCCAATCACATTCCTTCCTCGCCGCCGTGTTTTGGCCAACTTGAAACCAGCCTCATCCACAAAGATGAATCTCCATGACTCTCTTAAAATAAATCCACAAGACAATATAAGAGTTAGGCTATTAAGGTAGTTTACATTATACCTGAAAACATGCCATTGTGTGCCTCTACCCTGTTTGGTTTTTGTTCAAAATCAGTTCTGTATTTTATAGTCATATTACCTGGACATATTGGTTCCTGAGTTGCTTGACTCGTTCAGAGTTCCTCTCTAAGGGGACAGTGGACAACGGCTTCATCCTGACTTGATGTTGTTTCAGGACTCTAGAAATAGTTGTTATGCTCACATTGTGAATATTTCCAAATGTAATGTTGTCTGCCAACACTCTATCCCGAATCTCTGTGAGTTTTATGCCATTGTTTCTGATGACCATATCAACGATTGCAGTTTCCTGCACAGCAGTGAAAGTCCTACCTCTCCCGCCTGTAGGAGGTAACCGTTGGGTCCTAAGCAGAAATACAAAAACAATTAGACACAAGTGGGTTTGGAGGCTTTGCTCAATTAATTCTGTAATGTGCAGTTCAGCCAGATGCCCTTGCAGAATGCACATCTTACCTGTTGTTTTGCCGGAAATGTCTCAGAATAGATGCCACTGTTGAGCGTTGCAGATTTGGCTGCACTCTCAGACCAGCCTCTCTCATTGACAGACCATGATTTATTACATGATCAATTATAGTAGCCCTAATCTCATCTGAGACTACAGCTCTGGATCTTCCTCTCAGTCTTCTTCCACCACGCATACGTACTCCTCTCCCTCTCCCTCTCCCTCTCCCTCTCCCTCTCCCTCTCCCAGCCACTCTTCTTCCTCTGTCAGCCCCTTCTCTATCTCTGGCTGGGTCCATGTTTACATTACAGTACAGTATTATTCCTAAGATGTCCCCTTTTGTATAGATGGTAATGTAATTGAAAGACTAACACCTGGGTAGGTGTTCAGCTACAATGGGAATCAGCTGTGGCTGGTCTAATTGTTTTGATAGTATTTCATTTTTTAGATTTTGAATATATTTCAATTCGGTATCACTGTAGAAATGTAGTAAATTACTGTCTAATTCAATTTTGGGTTATGTTAGGTTTTGAACTTAAGTTTAACAGTTTTGTAAAGAGTATGTAAACATGTGCAAATTGTCCTGTAGGTACATAGAGTGTTGGTGGTGGTTGTCCTGTAAGGTACATAGAGTGTTGGTGGTGGTTGTCCTGTAAGGTACATAGAGTGTTGGTGGTGGTTGTCCTGTAGGTACATAGAGTTTTGGTGGTGGTTGTCCTGTAAGGTACATAGAGTTTTGGTGGTGGTTGTCCTGTAAGGTACATAGAGTGTTGGTGGTGGTTGTCCTGTAAGGTACATAGAGTTTTGGTGGTGGTTGTCCTGTAGGTACATAGAGTGTTGGTGGTGGTTGTCCTGTAGGTACATAGAGTGTTGGTGGTGGTTGTCCTGTAGGTACATAGAGTGTTGGTGGTGGTTGTCCTGTAAGGTACATAGAGTGTTGGTGGTGGTTGTCCTGTAGGTACATAGAGTGTTGGTGGTGGTTGTCCTGTAAGGTACATAGAGTGTTGGTGGTGGTTGTCCTGTAGGTATATAGAGTGTTGGTGGTGGTTGTCCTGTAAGGTACATAGAGTTTTGGTGGTGGTTGTCCTGTAAGGTACATAGAGTGTTGGTGGTGGTTGTCCTGTAGGTACATAGAGTGGTGGTGGTGGTTGTCCTGTAAGGTACATAGAGTGTTGGTGGTGGTTGTCCTGTAGGTACATAGAGTGTTGGTGGTGGTTGTCCTGTAGGTACATAGAGTGTTGGTGGTGGTTGTCCTGTAAGTATATAGAGTTTTGGTGGTGGTTGTCCTGTAGGTACATAGAGTTTTGGTGGTGGTTGTCCTGTAGGTACATAGAGTGGTGGTGGTGGTTGTCCTGTAGGTACATAGAGTGTTGGTAGTGGTTGTCCTGTAAGGTACATAGAGTGTTGGTGGTGGTTGTCCTGTAAGGTACATAGAGTGTTGGTGGTGGTTGTCCTGTAGGTACATAGAGTGTTGGTGGTGGTTGTCCTGTAGGTACATAGAGTGTTGGTGGTGGTTGTCCTGTAGGTACATAGAGTTTTGGTGGTGGTTGTCCTGTAGGTACATAGAGTGTTGGTGGTGGTTGTCCTGTAGGTACATAGAGTGTTGGTGGTGGTGGTTGTCCTGTAGGTACATAGAGTTTTGGTGGTGGTTGTCCTGTAAGGTACATAGAGTGTTGGTGGTGGTTGTCCTGTAAGGTACATAGAGTGTTGGTGGTGGTTGTCCTGTAGGTACATAGAGTGTTGGTGGTGGTTGTCCTGTAGGTACATAGAGTTTTGGTGGTGGTTGTCCTGTAGGTACATAGAGTGTTGGTGGTGGTTGTCCTGTAGGTACATAGAGTGTTGGTGGTGGTTGTCCTGTAGGTACATAGAGTGTTGGTGGTGGTTGTCCTGTAGGTACATAGAGTGTTGGTGGTGGTTGTCCTGTAGGTACATAGAGTGTTGGTGGTGGTTGTCCTGTAGGTACATAGAGTGTTGGTGGTGGTTGTCCTGTAAGGTACATAGAGTGTTGGTGGTGGTTGTCCTGTAGGTACATAGAGTGTTGGTGGTGGTTGTCCTGTAAGGTACATAGAGTGTTGGTGGTGGTTGTCCTGTAGGTACATAGAGTGTTGGTGGTGGTTGTCCTGTAGGTACATAGAGTTTTGGTGGTGGTTGTCCTGTAGGTACATATAGTGTTGGTGGTGGTTGTCCTGTAAGGTACATAGAGTGTTGGTGGTGGTTGTCCTGTAGGTACATAGAGTTTTGGTGGTGGTTGTCCTGTAGGTACATATAGTGTTGGTGGTGGTTGTCCTGTAAGGTACATAGAGTGTTGGTGGTGGTTGTCCTGTAAGGTATATAGAGTGTTGGTGGTGGTTGTCCTGTAAGGTACATAGAGTTTTGGTGGTGGTTGTCCTGTAAGGTACATAGAGTTTTGGTGGTGGTTGTCCTGTAAGGTACATAGAGTGTTGGTGGTGGTTGTCCTGTAGGTACATAGAGTGTTGGTGGTGGTTGTCCTGTAGGTACATAGAGTGTTGGTGGTGGTTGTCCTGTAGGTACATAGAGTGTTGGTGGTGGTTGTCCTGTAAGGTACATAGAGTGTTGGTGGTGGTTGTCCTGTAGGTACATAGAGTGTTGGTGGTGGTTGTCCTGTAGGTACATATAGTTTTGGTGGTGGTTGTCCTGTAGGTACATATAGTTTTGGTGGTGGTTGTCCTGTAGGTACATAGAGTTTTGGTGGTGGTTGTCCTGTAGGTACATAGAGTGTTGGTGGTGGTTGTCCTGTAGGTACATAGAGTTTTGGTGGTGGTTGTCCTGTAGGTACATAGAGTTTTGGTGGTGGTTGTCCTGTAAGGTACATAGAGTGTTGGTGGTGGTTGTCCTGTAGGTACATAGAGTGTTGGTGGTGGTTGTCCTGTAGGTACATAGAGTGTTGGTGGTGGTTGTCCTGTAGGTACATAGAGTGTTGGTGGTGGTTGTCCTGTAGGTACATAGAGTGTTGGTGGTGGTTGTCCTGTAAGGTACATAGAGTGTTGGTGGTGGTTGTCCTGTAGGTACATAGAGTGTTGGTGGTGGTTGTCCTGTAAGGTACATAGAGTGTTGGTGGTGGTTGTCCTGTAGGTACATAGAGTTTTGGTGGTGGTTGTCCTGTAAGGTACATAGAGTTTTGGTGGTGGTTGTCCTGTAGGTACATAGAGTTTTGGTGGTGGTTGTCCTGTAAGGTACATAGAGTGTTGGTGGTGGTTGTCCTGTAAGGTACATAGAGTTTTGGTGGTGGTTGTCCTGTAGGTACATAGAGTGTTGGTGGTGGTTGTCCTGTAGGTACATAGAGTGTTGGTGGTGGTTGTCCTGTAGGTACATAGAGTTTTGGTGGTGGTTGTCCTGTAGGTACATAGAGTTTTGGTGGTGGTTGTCCTGTAAGGTACATAGAGTGTTGGTGGTGGTTGTCCTGTAAGGTACATAGAGTGTTGGTGGTGGTTGTCCTGTAAGGTACATAGAGTTTTGGTGGTGGTTGTCCTGTAGGTACATAGAGTTTTGGTGGTGGTTGTCCTGTAGGTACATAGAGTGTTGGTGGTGGTTGTCCTGTAAGGTACATAGAGTGTTGGTGGTGGTTGTCCTGTAGGTACATAGAGTTTTGGTGGTGGTTGTCCTGTAGGTACATAGAGTGTTGGTGGTGGTTGTCCTGTAGGTACATAGAGTTTTGGTGGTGGTTGTCCTGTAGGTACATAGAGTGTTGGTGGTGGTTGTCCTGTAAGGTACATAGAGTGTTGGTGGTGGTTGTCCTGTAAGGTACATAGAGTGTTGGTGGTGGTTGTCCTGTAAGGTACATAGAGTGTTGGTGGTGGTTGTCCTGTAGGTACATAGAGTTTTGGTGGTGGTTGTCCTGTAGGTACATAGAGTGTTGGTGGTGGTTGTCCTGTAAGGTACATAGAGTGTTGGTGGTGGTTGTCCTGTAAGGTACATAGAGTGTTGGTGGTGGTTGTCCTGTAGGTACATAGAGTGTTGGTGGTGGTTGTCCTGTAAGGTACATAGAGTTTTGGTGGTGGTTGTCCTGTAGGTACATAGAGTGTTGGTGGTGGTTGTCCTGTAAGGTACATAGAGTGTTGGTGGTGGTTGTCCTGTAAGGTACATAGAGTGTTGGTGGTGGTTGTCCTGTAAGGTACATAGAGTGTTGGTGGTGGTTGTCCTGTAAGGTACATAGAGTGTTGGTGGTGGTTGTCCTGTAGGTACATAGAGTGTTGGTGGTGGTTGTCCTGTAAGGTACATAGAGTGTTGGTGGTGGTTGTCCTGTAAGGTACATAGAGTGTTGGTGGTGGTTGTCCTGTAGGTACATAGAGTTTTGGTGGTGGTTGTCCTGTAGGTACATAGAGTTTTGGTGGTGGTTGTCCTGTAAGGTACATAGAGTGTTGGTGGTGGTTGTCCTGTAGGTACATAGAGTTTTGGTGGTGGTTGTCCTGTAAGGTACATAGAGTGTTGGTGGTGGTTGTCCTGTAGGTACATAGAGTGTTGGTGGTGGTTGTCCTGTAAGGTACATAGAGTTTTGGTGGTGGTTGTCCTGTAGGTACATAGAGTGTTGGTGGTGGTTGTCCTGTAGGTACATAGAGTGTTGGTGGTGGTTGTCCTGTAAGGTACATAGAGTGTTGGTGGTGGTTGTCCTGTAGGTACATAGAGTGTTGGTGGTGGTTGTCCTGTAAGGTACATAGAGTGTTGGTGGTGGTTGTCCTGTAAGGTACATAGAGTTTTGGTGGTGGTTGTCCTGTAGGTACATAGAGTGTTGGTGGTGGTTGTCCTGTAGGTACATAGAGTGTTGGTGGTGGTTGTCCTGTAGGTACATAGAGTGTTGGTGGTGGTTGTCCTGTAAGGTACATAGAGTGTTGGTGGTGGTTGTCCTGTAGGTACATAGAGTTTTGGTGGTGGTTGTCCTGTAGGTACATAGAGTTTTGGTGGTGGTTGTCCTGTAAGGTACATAGAGTGTTGGTGGTGGTTGTCCTGTAGGTACATAGAGTTTTGGTGGTGGTTGTCCTGTAAGGTACATAGAGTGTTGGTGGTGGTTGTCCTGTAAGGTACATAGAGTTTTGGTGGTGGTTGTCCTGTAGGTACATAGAGTTTTGGTGGTGGTTGTCCTGTAAGGTACATAGAGTGTTGGTGGTGGTTGTCCTGTAGGTACATAGAGTGTTGGTGGTGGTTGTCCTGTAGGTACATAGAGTGTTGGTGGTGGTTGTCCTGTAGGTACATAGAGTTTTGGTGGTGGTTGTCCTGTAGGTACATAGAGTGTTGGTGGTGGTTGTCCTGTAGGTACATAGAGTTTTGGTGGTGGTTGTCCTGTAAGGTACATAGAGTGTTGGTGGTGGTTGTCCTGTAGGTACATAGAGTGTTGGTGGTGGTTGTCCTGTAAGGTACATAGAGTGTTGGTGGTGGTTGTCCTGTAAGGTACATAGAGTGTTGGTGGTGGTTGTCCTGTAGGTACATAGAGTGTTGGTGGTGGTTGTCCTGTAAGGTACATAGAGTTTTGGTGGTGGTTGTCCTGTAAGGTACATAGAGTGTTGGTGGTGGTTGTCCTGTAGGTACATAGAGTTTTGGTGGTGGTTGTCCTGTAGGTACATAGAGTGTTGGTGGTGGTTGTCCTGTAAGGTACATAGAGTGTTGGTGGTGGTTGTCCTGTAAGGTACATAGAGTGTTGGTGGTGGTTGTCCTGTAGGTACATAGAGTGTTGGTGGTGGTTGTCCTGTAAGGTACATAGAGTTTTGGTGGTGGTTGTCCTGTAAGGTACATAGAGTTTTGGTGGTGGTTGTCCTGTAGGTACATAGAGTGTTGGTGGTGGTTGTCCTGTAAGGTACATAGAGTTTTGGTGGTGGTTGTCCTGTAAGGTACATAGAGTTTTGGTGGTGGTTGTCCTGTAAGGTACATAGAGTGTTGGTGGTGGTTGTCCTGTAAGGTACATAGAGTGTTGGTGGTGGTTGTCCTGTAAGGTACATAGAGTGTTGGTGGTGGTTGTCCTGTAGGTACATAGAGTGTTGGTGGTGGTTGTCCTGTAGGTACATAGAGTGTTGGTGGTGGTTGTCCTGTAAGGTACATAGAGTGTTGGTGGTGGTTGTCCTGTAGGTACATAGAGTGTTGGTGGTGGTTGTCCTGTAGGTACATAGAGTGTTGGTGGTGGTTGTGTCTGAGTGAGAAAATAATTCATGAAATTTGAAAGATGTAGTCATTGAATGCATTTTGTGCCAAAGCAATGGAAAATGATCCACAGTTTATCCCACATTGTAATGGCTTTCGTCGGTAGAAGGAGAGGAGGACCAAAGCGCAGCGTGGTGCGTATCCATAATTTATTAGAATACTTCTCAATATGAACAAAAACAATAAACAGACGAAAAACCAACGAAGCTACAGTCCCGAACTAGTGAACACAGAAAAAAGCCAGGAACACACGAACAGGAACAATCACCCACAAACCAACAGTGAAAACAGGCTACCTTAATATGGTTCCCAATCAGAGACAACGTAAAACACCTGCCTCTGATTGAGAACCATATCAGGCCAATAAGACAAACCTAAACAAAGAAACACATAACATAGACTACACCCACCCAGCTCACGTCCTGACCAACTAAACAAAGACTAAACAAAGGAAATAAGGTCAGGAACGTGACACACATAGACTGATGTTGTGCTCACTGTGTGAAGAGTTTTGAAAAAAGTGACCTAAGTATTGAGAAATGGGTCAAAGGGATATTCAATGTCTGATTTTAGTATTTTTACCAATCTACCGATAGGATCCCTTCTTTGCTAAGCATTGGAAAACTTCCCTGGTCTTTGTGGTTGAATCTGTATTTAAAAGTCACAGCTCGACTGAGGGACCTTACAGATAATTATATGTGGTGTATGGTACAGAGATGAGACAGTCATTCAAAAATCATGTTAAACACTATTTAACATATCTTTAAACACTATTTAAATGCAAGTTATTACGTGAGTTGGTAAGCAATTTTTTTAATCGTGAACTTATTTACCTTTTTTTCTGCATCGAGAGATTAAACAGCCCAAGGAGCTTATTGTTTCTGACGAAGCATTGAAGATGGAGCTTATTGTTTCTGACGAAGCATTGAAGATGGAGCTTATTGTTTCTGACGAAGCATTGAAGATGGAGCTTATTGTTTCTGACGAAGCATTGAAGATGGAGCTTATTGTTTCTGACGAAGCATTGAAGATGGAGCTTATTGTTTCTGACGAAGCATTGAAGATGGAGCTTATTGTTTCTGACGAAGCATTGAAGATGGAGCTTATTGTTTCTGACGAAGCATTGAAGATGGAGCTTATTGTTTCTGACGAAGCATTGAAGATGGAGCTTATTGTTTCTGACGAAGCATTGAAGATGGAGCTTATTGTTTCTGACGAAGCATTGAAGATGGAGCTTATTGTTTCTGACGAAGCATTGAAGATGGAGCTTATTGTTTCTGACGAAGCATTGAAGATGGAGCTTATTGTTTCTGACGAAGCATTGAAGATGGAGCTTATTGTTTCTGACGAAGCATTGAAGACGGAGCTTATTGTTTCTGACGAAGCATTGAAGATGGAGCTTATTGTTTCTGACGAAGCATTGAAGATGGAGCTTATTGTTTCTGACGAAGCATTGAAGATGGAGCTTATTGTTTCTGACGAAGCATTGAAGATGGAGCTTATTGTTTCTGACGAAGCATTGAAGATGGAGCTTATTGTTTCTGACGAAGCATTGAAGATGGAGCTTATTGTTTCTGACGAAGCATTGAAGATGGAGCTTATTGTTTCTGACGAAGCATTGAAGATGGAGCTTATTGTTTCTGACGAAGCATTGAAGATGGAGCTTATTGTTTCTGACGAAGCATTGAAGATGGAGCTTATTGTTTCTGACGAAGCATTGAAGATGGAGCTTATTGTTTCTGACGAAGCATTGAAGATGGAGCTTATTGTTTCTGACGAAGCATTGAAGATGGAGCTTATTGTTTCTGACGAAGCATTGAAGATGGAGCTTATTGTTTCTGACGAAGCATTGAAGATGGAGCTTATTGTTTCTGACGAAGCATTGAAGATGGAGCTTATCTGAGGATAAACGTTTTTTATAATAACAGAAACCCACTTTGGTCCATGTGGATCAATTTCAGTAACGAGACGAGACGACAACATTTTGTAAAAGAGTTTAATGTGTGTGTTTATCAAAGACGGTGTGCGATAGTGAGAACATTGGGAGACGTACTTAGTGTTTGTGTTCTATTCACATCTCCCTCAAACGAACCTTTGTGAACGGCTGTGTTAATCATTTAAATAGTGGACCTATTTGATTCCTACATTGTAAATAGATCTCAGAAGGAATACCGTCCCATCCAGGGGGATTTGCCTTGATTCATGCTATCCAATGCTGCCCTTTTGAGTTCTGTGAGAGAGATGTGGGTTCCCAGCGAGTTAGCTTCCTCTGGTGAGAGAAGAAGATTTCTTCATTTTTTTGTAGAAAGAACTTGGTGTGGCTTGTTGTGGCTTGCTGTGGCTTGGTGTGGCTTGGTGTGGCCTGGTCTGGTTTGGTGTGGCTTGGTGTGGTTTGGTGTGGCTTGGTGTGGCTTGGTCTGGCTTGGTGTGGCTTGGTGTGGCTTGGTGTGGCTTGGTCTGGCTTGGTGTAGCTTGGTCTGGTTTGGTGTGGCTTGGTGTGGCTTGGTGTGGCTTGGTGTGGCTTGGTCTGGCTTGGTGTGGCTTGGTCTGGCTTGGTGTGGCTTGGTGTGGCTTGGTGTGGCTTGGTCTGGTTTGGTGTGGCTTGGTGTGGCTTGGTGTGGCTTGGTCTGGCTTGGTGTGGCTTGGTGTGGCTTGGTGTGGCTTGGTGTGGTTTGGTGTGGCTTGGTCTGGCTTGGTCTGGCTTGGTGTGGCTTGGTGTGGCTTGGTGTGGCTTGGTGTGGTTTGGTGTGGTTTGGTGTGGTTTGGTGTGGCTTGGTGTGGTTTGGTGTGGCTTGGTGTGGCTTGGTGTGGCTTGGTCTGGTTTGGTGTGGCTTGGTGTGGTTTGGTGTGGTTTGGTCTGGCTTGGTGTGGCTTGGTGTGGCTTGGTGTGGCTTGGTCTGGTTTGGTGTGGCTTGGTGTGGCTTGGTCTGGCTTGGTCTGGCTTGGTGTGGCTTGGTGTGGCTTGGTCTGGCTTGGTGTGGCTTGGTGTGGCTTGGTGTGGCTTGGTCTGGCTTGGTCTGGCTTGGTGTGGCTTGGTGTGGTTTGGTGTGGCTTGGTGTGGCTTGGTGTGGTTTGGTGTGGCTTGGTGTGGCTTGGTGTGGCTTGGTGTGGCTTGGTGTGGTTTTATAATCAGAGGTGCACGGCTCATTGATGGATTCATCTCCGTTCTGATAACAATTTCCTTGTTTCAGATTCTATAGTTGTTATATGAGCTAATTGATCGTTACTGTGTAGCTTGTTGGCCAGTACAACGACTGGGACGATGACCATGTAAGTAATGGTTGAGTGTAACTCGATGGATGGCAAATTCTGTTCTTTGCCTTATCAATAAATAAAATTCTGTCTTGACTGAAAGAGTAATAGCTTCCTGGTCTGAGACAAGTGTTTGTTGAGAACGTAGTTAACAACATTTACAATTCTGATATCTTCTTTCATTGGGATTTATTCTACCCAGATGCAAATACAGTTGCATATTTTTTTTAAATTAAAACCTTTATTGGCATCCCTTAGAATCTGGGAGTCATCAACTGAATTGTATTGATCATTATGAAGTCATTTAAATTCCATTTGAAATTGATCACAGAATGTAGGATTTTGTTCTAATGAAATGTTGAAACAGCATCTTGTGGCTCTTTTAGGAGATTCTGACGTTTGAAGTTGGCAGTAGTAAGTGTGGTGGTCAGAATAGGTCACCACGGGTGTAGCTAATAGTAAGAAATCGATTTGTGAGAATGATTTCTGCTTGTTTGAGTAAAGTGTACTCTTTTGCTTTAGGATTACACATGAATAAAATACTATTTTAATTTCCATTATGGATACATTTAAGGAAAGTGATTCTGCCTTCTTGGTCTTTGCCTTTATCCAAGATGGTGATTGTTAAAGTTCCTGATGTACCATTATGATTAGACGTTTAGTTATGTTTGGGGCTGATGTTAAAGCAGCCAGTTTGTGTAAGTGGTTCTCTATTCTACGTGAGTCCTTTTGGACCAGGAGTGTTTCTTGGAGCATGGCTATATACACATGGTTTCCTGCCAGGATATCAAGACAGCTGGAACATTTAATAGGACTATTAAGGCCTTTTAAATTCCAAGACAAAATAGCTCACGTTGCCATTGTTTAATTTTGTATTATTTTTTATTAATGATGTAATTGTTATCATTGGTGTTAATAAGCCTATGGAAGTGAAACCAAAAAAACGTACCCACTGGGAAACCCACCCATTGATCGTTCTCCACCAAGAAACCCCCCCTGTAAACCATCCCACCCATCTTCCCTCCTCCTCCTCCCCGCCACCGCTTCCCTACGAGCTGTTGTCCCACAAGGAAGCAGCCCCAGTCTGTATCACACTTCAGAATATTGCCCATTGTTCATTAATTGGCGTGGTGTCATCATTGTCTAAATGTCCTGGCCCATTAGGCCATAATAATAACAAAGTCCAATGTTCAGCAATAATAATAATAGTAGTAGTAGTGGTGTTTCCATTGAGGGGATGACTTCATTATTGTCTGATGCCGAGGGCAGCGTCACAGCCAACATCACAGCCTGAATATTGAGCCAGCGAGGCAAACCATTTGCCATTCGACTTCAAAACTGTGGATTTGTACAATCATACGGTGAGATCCGTTGCGGGGAGAGGATCCACGCGGTGCGTAATGTTTATTCCGCGGCATCGGGACCCAGCTTCTCCTGACCAGATAATTCATTGAAAAGATTGATCGTGAAGGAAGTTGGGTGACTTGCTTCCACACCAGTTTCAAGTCCTGTGACCTGCACATTGAATTTACCCGAATGATTTTCAACTTATTCAGTTGTATTTTTTTTTTAGGAGATTGATTTCCTGTTCTAGCTGAGTTTGCACTGTTTGCAGGTCATGGAGCTGCCCGTCTGTCACATTGGCCACTGTCTCAACTTTCCACTTTACTTGAGCAGTTATCCACTTTAGAAATGAGCACCGCAAGATATTAAATTACTGGTTTCAATTGCAAGTCTAATACTGAGAAGGGGGTACTAACGGGTTCTAGTATTAGAGGGGTAGAGGACTGGGAAGGGGGTACTAACAGGGTGTAGAGGGGTAGAGGACTGAGAAGGAGGTACTAACAGGGTGTAGAGGGGTAGAGGACTGAGAAGGAGGTACTAACAGGGTGTAGAAGGGTAGAGGACTGAGAAGGGGGTACTAACAGGGTGTAGAGGGGTAGAGGACTGAGCAGGGGGTACTAACAGGGTGTAAAAGGGTAGAGGACTGAGAAGGGGGTACTAACAGGGTGTAGAGGACTGAGAAGGGGGTACTAACAGGGTGTAGAGGACTGAGAAGGGGGTGCTAACAGGGTGTAGAGGGGTAGAGGACTGAGAAGGGGGTACTAACAGGGTGTAGAGGGGTAGAGGACTGAGAAGGAGGTACTAACAGGGTGTAGAAGGGTAGAGGACTGAGAAGGAGGTACTAACAGGGTGTAGAGGGGTAGAGGACTGAGAAGGGGGTACTAACAGGGTGTAGAGGGGTAGAGGACTGAGAAGGAGGTACTAACAGGGTGTAGAAGGGTAGAGGACTGAGAAGGAGGTACTAACAGGGTGTAGAGGGGTAGAGGACTGAGAAGGAGGTACTAACAGGGTGTAGAAGGGTAGAGGACTGAGAAGGAGGTACTAACAGGGTGTAGAGGGGTAGAGGACTGAGAAGGAGGTACTAACAGGGTGTAGAGGGGTAGAGGACTGAGAAGGAGGTACTAACAGGGTGTAGAGGGGTAGAGGACTGAGAAGGGGGTACTAACAGGGTGTAGAGGGGTAGAGGACTGAGAAGGAGGTACTAACAGGGTGTAGAGGGGTAGAGGACTGGGAAGGGGGTACTAACAGGGTGTAGAGGGGTAGAGGACTGAGAAGGAGGTACTAACAGGGTGTAGAAGGGTAGAGGACTGAGAAGGGGGTACTAACAGGGTGTAGTATTAAAGGGGTAGAGGACTGAGAAGGAGGTACTAACAGGGTGTAGAGGGGTAGAGGACTGAGAAGGGGGTACTAACAGGGTGTAGAAGGGTAGAGGACTGAGAAGGGGGTACTAACAGGGTGTAGAGGACTGAGAAGGGGGTACTAACAGGGTGTAGAGGACTGAGAAGGGGGTGCTAACAGGGTGTAGAGGGGTAGAGGACTGAGAAGGGGGTACTAACAGGGTGTAGAGGGGTAGAGGACTGAGAAGGAGGTACTAACAGGGTGTAGAAGGGTAGAGGACTGAGAAGGAGGTACTAACAGGGTGTAGAGGGGTAGAGGACTGAGAAGGGGGTACTAACAGGGTGTAGAGGGGTAGAGGACTGAGAAGGAGGTACTAACAGGGTGTAGAAGGGTAGAGGACTGAGAAGGAGGTACTAACAGGGTGTAGAGGGGTAGAGGACTGAGAAGGAGGTACTAACAGGGTGTAGAAGGGTAGAGGACTGAGAAGGAGGTACTAACAGGGTGTAGAGGGGTAGAGGACTGAGAAGGAGGTACTAACAGGGTGTAGAGGGGTAGAGGACTGAGAAGGAGGTACTAACAGGGTGTAGAGGGGTAGAGGACTGAGAAGGGGGTACTAACAGGGTGTAGAGGGGTAGAGGACTGAGAAGGAGGTACTAACAGGGTTTAGAGGGGTAGAGGACTGGGAAGGGGGTACTAACAGGGTGTAGAGGGGTAGAGGACTGAGAAGGAGGTACTAACAGGGTGTAGAAGGGTAGAGGACTGAGAAGGGGGTACTAACAGGGTGTAGTATTAAAGGGGTAGAGGACTGAGAAGGAGGTACTAACAGGGTGTAGAGGGGTAGATGACTGAGAAGGGGGTACTAACAGGGTGTAGAGGGGTAGAGGACTGAGAAGGAGAAGGAGGTACTAACAGGGTGTAGAGGGGTAGAGGACTGAGAAGGGGTACTAAAAGGATGTAGAGGGGTAGAGGACTGAGAAGGGGGTACTAACAGGGTGTAGAGGGGTAGAGGACTGAGAAGGAGGTACTAACAGGGTGTAGAAGGGTAGAGGACTGAGAAGGGGTACTAAAAGGATGTAGAGGGGTAGAGGACTGAGAAGGGGGTACTAACAGGGTGTAGAGAGGTAGAGGACTGAGAAGGGGGTACTAACAGGTTCTAGTATTAGAGGGGTAGAGGACTGAGAAGGGGGTACTAACAGGGTGTAGAGGGGTAGAGGACTGAGAAGGGGGTACTAACAGGGTGTAGAGGGGTAGAGGACTGAGAAGGGGGTACTAACAGGGTGTAGAGGGGTAGAGGACTGAGAAGGGGGTACTAACAGGGTGTAGAGGGGTAGAGGACTGAGAAGGGGGTACTAACAGGTTCTAGTATTAGAGGGGTAGAGGACTGAGAAGGGGGTACTAACAGGGTGTAGAGGACTGAGAAGGGGGTACTAACAGGTTCTAGTATTAGAGGGGTAGAGGACTGAGAAGGGGGTACTAACAGGGTGTAGAGGGGTAGAGGACTGAGAAGGGGGTACTAACAGGGTGTAGAGGGGTAGAGGACTGAGAAGGGGGTACTAACAGGGTGTAGAGGGGTAGAGGACTGAGAAGGGGGTACTAACAGGGTGTAGAAGGGTAGAGGACTGAGAAGGGGGTACTAACAGGTTCTAGTATTAGAGGGGTAGAGGACTGAGAAGGGGGTACTAACAGGGTGTAGAGGGGTAGAGGACTGAGAAGGGGGTACTAACAGGGTGTAGAGGGGTAGAGGACTGAGAAGGGGGTACTAACAGGGTGTAGAGAGGTAGAGGACTGAGAAGGAGGTACTAACAGGGTGTAGAGAGGTAGAGGACTGAGAAGGGGGTACTAACAGGGTGTAGAGGGGTAGAGGACTGAGAAGGGGGTACTAACAGGGTGTAGAGGGGTAGAGGACTGAGAAGGGGGTACTAACAGGGTGTAGAGGGGTAGAGGACTGAGAAGGGGGTACTAACAGGGTGTAGAGGGGTAGAGGACTGAGAAGGGGGTACTAACAGGTTCTAGTATTAGAGGGGTAGAGGACTGAGAAGGGGGTACTAACAGGGTGTAGAGGGGTAGAGGACTGAGAAGGGGGTACTAACAGGGTGTAGAGGGGTAGAGGACTGAGCAGGGGGTACTAACAGGGTGTAGAGGGGTAGAGGACTGAGAAGGAGAAGGAGGTACTAACAGGGTGTAGAGGGGTAGAGGACTGAGAAGGGAGTACTAACAGGGTGTAGAAGGGTAGAGGACTGAGAAGGGGAACTAAAAGGATGTAGAGGGGTAGAGGACTGAGAAGGGGGTACTAACAGGGTGTAGAGAGGTAGAGGACTGAGAAGGGGGTACTAACAGGGTGTAGAGGGGTAGAGGACTGAGAAGGAGAAGGAGGTACTAACAGGGTGTAGAGGGGTAGAGGACTGAGAAGGGGGTACTAACAGGGTGTAGAAGGGTAGAGGACTGAGAAGGGGGTACTAACGGGTTCTAGTATTAGAGGGGTAGAGGACTGAGAAGGGGGTACTAACAGGGTGTAGAGGGGTAGAGGACTGAGAAGGGGGTACTAACAGGGTGTAGAAGGGTAGAGGACTGAGAAGGGGGTACTAACAGGTTGTAGAAGGGTAGAGGACTGAGAAGGGGGTACTAACGGGTTCTAGTATTAGAGGGGTAGAGGACTGAGAAGGGGGTACTAACAGGGTGTAGAGAGGTAGAGGACTGAGAAGGGGGTACTAACAGGGTGTAGAGGGGTAGAGGACTGAGAAGGGGGTACTAACAGGGTGTAGAGGGATAGAGGACTGAGAAGGGGGTACTAACAGGGTGTAGAGGGGTAGAGGACTGAGAAGGGGGTACTAACAGGTTGTAGAGGGGTAGAGGACTGAGAAGGGGGTACTAACAGGGTGTAGAGGGGTAGAGGACTGAGAAGGGGGTACTAACAGGGTGTAGAGGGGTAGAGGACTGAGAAGGTAAAGGAGCGTATGCTTTGTGGCCTCCTAATCGTACCAGTTATTTCAGAGAGCTGTGTAAATTCATTTCAATTGCTTTTTGACATTAGGAGTAACCGTTGCTGTAATCACTGTTCCTCGGTGCTCTGTCCACTAATTATTCAATTACCGAACCTAATTGACAAGAGCCATTCTGTTTTATTGGTTGATTTATGGGGTAATTGCTGCTGCCTGCCACTAAGACTGCATTCCAAAATGGCACCCTATTGCCCACATAGTGCCTGGTTAAAAGTTTAAAGTAATCTGCTATGTAGTGAATAGAGTGGCATTTGGGATACTACCCGTCAAAAGCTGCCACTTCACCCTTGGTGTTGGGTTGCAGGAGTGGAGAGCGGCTCGTGTAGGGAGGTAGCAGCGTTGTCATGCCGACAGAATAGTAAACAGAACACTATTCAAACCTTTGGAATGTTTGTTGTTCGTTGTTTATTGAAGTGTTTACCGTCGCTACGGTAACGGTAGACTGACTGCACCTAGCGAAGGGTGACAGCAACAATAGAAACCAACCACTTAGAAATGCCCCTTTCTGTAGTCAAACAATCTGTTTCAATAATCCTTCATGTTTGTAAAAGTGGATTGTCTAAAAACAAACACGGGTCAACGATATTACTAACGGTACCGAGAAAATATAAAAACGTCATCTGTTTTTTATTGTGTTATTGACGACCCAGAGCAAAGCTCTCGTCTGCTGTTCTTCCATCCCCCATGTAGACACTCAGTTGAAGAGCTTTGTTAGATCCCACGTGTGTTAGAGACTCACATGTAGTTACTATAGGAACCAGGTAAACGTGTGTTAGAGACTCACAGGTAGTTACTATAGGAACCAGGTAAACGTGTGTTAGAGACTCACATGTAGTTACTATAGGAACCAGGTAAACGTGTGTTAGAGACTCACAGGTAGTTACTATAGGAACCAGGTAAACGTGTGTTAGAGACTCACAGGTAGTTACTATAGGAACCAGGTAAACGTGTGTTAGAGACTCACAGGTAGTTACTATAGGAACCAGGTAAACGTGTGTTAGAGACTCACATGTAGTTACTATAGGAACCAGGTAAACGTGTGTTAGAGACTCACAGGTAGTTACTATAGGAACCAGGTAAACGTGTGTTAGAGACTCACAGGTAGTTACTATAGGAACCAGGTAAACGTGTGTTAGAGACTCACATGTAGTTACTATAGGAACCAGGTAAACGTGTGTTAGAGACTCACATGTAGTTACTATAGGAACCAGGTAAACGTGTGTTAGAGACTCACATGTAGTTACTATAGGAACCAGGTAAACGTGTGTTAGAGACTCACATGTAGTTACTATAGGAACCAGGTAAACGTGTGTTAGAGACTCACAGTATTAAGGGCTGTTAGATTAGGGAAAGGGAATGGGGATACCTAGTCAGTTACACAACTGAATGCATTCAAACAAAATGTCTCTTCCGCATTTAACCCCAAACCATAGATCCACCGTCTGTTAGCTCCAACATGTGTTAGGTAAGGGTTGTGGTAAGGGTTGTGGTAAGGGTTGTGTTAGATCAACAGTGTTGTGGGGATGAGAGACAGGACATATGTCCAGTGATGAGGTGATGAGAGACAGGACATATGTCCAGTGATGAGGTGATGACATAGAGACAGGACATATGTCCAGTGTTGTGGTGATGAGAGACAGGACATATGTCCAGTGATGAGGTGATGAGAGACAGGACATATGTCCAGTGATGAGGTGATGACATAGAGACAGGACATATGTCCAGTGATGAGGTGATGAGAGACAGGACATATGTCCAGTGATGAGGTGATGACATAGAGACAGGACATATGTCCAGTGATGAGGTGATGACATAGAGACAGGACATATGTCCAGTGATGAGGTGATGAGAGACAGGACATATGTCCAGTGATGAGGTGATGACATAGAGACAGGACATATGTCCAGTGATGAGGTGATGACATAGAGACAGGACATATGTCCAGTGATGAGGTGATGACATAGAGACAGGACATATGTCCAGTGATGAGGTGGTGAGAGAGGAGAGACAGGACATATGTCCTGTGATGAGATGATGCCATAGAGACAGGACATATGTCCAGTGATGAGGTGATGACATAGAGACAGGACATATGTCCAGTGATGACGTGATGATAGAGCAGAGACAGAATATATGCCCAGTGATGAATTGATGAGAGAGAGAGATGCTTTCCAACACAGAACAGGTGTTTATACTGTAATATTGTTGACTGAATGTGGGGGCCGTGTTATTTTGTGAGGGTTACGAAAACACAACGGTAGGAAAGAGCAACCGCAGTAAAGGAGAGGCTAGCTGTGAAATAATTTACTGTCAAGGGCGTAAAACGCTGCTCAATTGAGGTTAAACATTTGTACTTTCAAAAGCAATTTATTTTCTAACAACTTCTGAAAGAAGACAACATCTCATGTTCCCTTGAATTGTTCCCCCCTTGAATTTTCATTTTGTATTTTCTCTCCCCCCTCCTACACACACACACACACACACACACACACACACACACACACACACACACACACACACACACACACACACACACACACACACGTGGACATATGTCCAGTGATGAGGTGGTGAGAGAGAAGAGACAGGAAATATGTCCGGTGACGAGAGAGGAGAGACAGGACATATGTCCAGTGATGAGAGAGGAGAGACAGGACATATGTCCAGTGATGAGAGAGGAGAGACAGGACATATGTCCAGTGATGAGAGAGGAGAGACAGGACATATGTCCATAGATGAGGCGATGAGAGAGGAGAGACAGGACATATGTCCAGTGATGAGAGAGGAGAGACAGGACATATGTCCAGTGATGAGAGAGGAGAGACAGGACATATGTCCATAGATGAGGCGATGAGAGAGGAGAGACAGGACATATGTCCAGTGATGAGAGAGGAGAGACAGGACATATGTCCAGTGATGAGAGAGGAGAGACAGGACATATGTCCATAGATGAGGTGATGAGAGAGGAGAGACAGGACATATGTCCATAGATAAGGGTGAGAGAGGAGAGACAGGACATATGTCCATAGATAAGGGTGAGAGAGGAGAGACAGGACATATGTCCATAGATGAGGTGGTGAGAGAGGAGAGACAGGACAGATGTGATCTATGGTTATAATATGGTAACAGTGTCATTAGTGTGATCTGTGGTTATCATATGGTAACAGTGTCATTAGTGTGATCTGTGGTTATAATATGGTAACAGTGTCATTAGTGTGATCTGTGGTTATAATATGGTAACAGTGTCATTAGTGTGATCTGTGGTTATAATATGGTAACAGTGTCATTAGTGTGATCTGTGGTTATAATATGGTAACAGTGTCATTAGTGTGATCTATGGTTATAATATGGTAACAGTGTCATTAGTGTGATCTATGGTTATAATATGGTGACAGTGTCATTAGTGTGATCTGTGGTTATAATATGGTAACAGTGTCATTAGTGTGATCTATGGTTATAATATGGTAACAGTGTCATTAGTGTGATCTGTGGTTATAATATGGTAACAGTGTCATTAGTGTGATCTGTGGTTATAATATGGTAACAGTGTCATTAGTGTGATCTGTGGTTATAATATGGTAACAGTGTCATTAGTGTGATCTGTGGTTATAATATGGTAACAGTGTCATTAGTGTGATCTGTGGTTATAATATGGTAACAGTGTCATTAGTGTGATCTGTGGTTATAATATGGTAACAGTGTCATTAGTGTGATCTGTGGTTATAATATGGTAACAGGGTCATTAGTGTGATCTGTGGTTATAATATGGTAACGGTGTCATTAGTGTGATCTGTGGTTATAATATGGTAACGGTGTCATTAGTGTGATCTGTGGTTATAATATGGTAACGGTGTCATTAGTGTGATCTGTGGTTATAATATGGTAACGGTGTCATTAGTGTGATCTATGGTTATAATATGGTAACGGTGTCATTAGTGTGATCTGTGGTTATAATATGGTAACAGTGTCATTAGTGTGATCTATGGTTATAATATGGTAACAGTGTCATTAGTGTGATCTGTGGTTATAATATGGTAACAGTGTCATTAGTGTGATCTATGGTTATAATATGGTAACAGTGTCATTAGTGTGATCTATGGTTATAATATGGTAACAGTGTCATTAGTGTGATCTATGGTTATAATATGGTAACAGTGTCATTAGTGTGATCTATGGTTATAATATGGTAACAGTGTCATTAGTGTGATCTGTGGTTATAATATGGTAACAGTGTCATTAGTGTGATCTGTGGTTATAATATGGTAACAGTGTCATTAGTGTGATCTGTGGTTATAATATGGTAACAGTGTCATTAGTGTGATCTGTGGTTATAATATGGTAACAGTGTCATTAGTGTGATCTATGGTTATAATATGGTAACAGTGTCATTAGTGTGATCTGTGGTTATAATATGGTAACAGTGTCATTAGTGTGATCTATGGTTATAATATGGTAACAGTGTCATTAGTGTGATCTATGGTTATAATATGGTAACAGTGTCATTAGTGTGATCTGTGGTTATAATATGGTAACAGTGTCATTAGTGTGATCTATGGTTATAATATGGTAACAGTGTCATTAGTGTGATCTGTGGTTATAATATGGTAACAGTGTCATTAGTGTGATCTGTGGTTATAATATGGTAACAGTGTCATTAGTGTGATCTGTGGTTATAATATGGTAACAGTGTCATTAGTGTGATCTGTGGTTATAATATGGTAACAGTGTCATTAGTGTGATCTGTGGTTATAATATGGTAACAGTGTCATTAGTGTGATCTGTGGTTATAATATGGTAACAGGGTCATTAGTGTGATCTGTGGTTATAATATGGTAACAGTGTCATTAGTGTGATCTGTGGTTATAATATGGTAACAGTGTCATTAGTGTGATCTGTGGTTATAATATGGTAACAGTGTCATTAGTGTGATCTGTGGTTATAATATGGTAACAGTGTCATTAGTGTGATCTGTGGTTATAATATGGTAACAGTGTCATTAGTGTGATCTGTGGTTATAATATGGTAACAGTGTCATTAGTGTGATCTGTGGTTATAATATGGTAACAGTGTCATTAGTGTGATCTGTGGTTATAATATGGTAACAGTGTCATTAGTGTGATCTATGGTTATAATATGGTAACAGTGTCATTAGTGTGATCTGTGGTTATAATATGGTAACAGTGTCATTAGTGTGATCTGTGGTTATAATATGGTAACAGTGTCATTAGTGTGATCTGTGGTTATAATATGGTAACAGTGTCATTAGTGTGATCTGTGGTTATAATATGGTAAGTGTCATTAGTGTGATCTATGGTTATAATATGGTAACAGTGTCATTAGTGTGATCTGTGGTTATAATATGGTAACAGTGTCATTAGTGTGATCTATGGTTATAATATGGTAACAGTGTCATTAGTGTGATCTGTGGTTATAATATGGTAACAGTGTCATTAGTGTGATCTGTGGTTATAATATGGTAACAGTGTCATTAGTGTGATCTGTGGTTATAATATGGTAACAGTGTCATTAGTGTGATCTGTGGTTATAATATGGTAACAGTGTCATTAGTGTGATCTGTGGTTATAATATGGTAACAGTGTCATTAGTGTGATCTGTGGTTATAATATGGTAACAGTGTCATTAGTGTGATCTGTGGTTATAATATGGTAACAGTGTCATTAGTGTGATCTGTGGTTATAATATGGTAACAGTGTCATTAGTGTGATCTGTGGTTATAATATGGTAACAGTGTCATTAGTGTGATCTGTGGTTATAATATGGTAACAGTGTCATTAGTGTGATCTGTGGTTATAATATGGTAACAGTGTCATTAGTGTGATCTGTGGTTATAATATGGTAACAGTGTCATTAGTGTGATCTGTGGTTATAATATGGTAACAGTGTCATTAGTGTGATCTGTGGTTATAATATGGTAACAGTGTCATTAGTGTGATCTGTGGTTATAATATGGTAACAGTGTCATTAGTGTGATCTGTGGTTATAATATGGTAACAGTGTCATTAGTGTGATCTGTGGTTATAATATGGTAACAGTGTCATTAGTGTGATCTGTGGTTATAATATGGTAACAGTGTCATTAGTGTGATCTGTGGTTATAATATGGTAACAGTGTCATTAGTGTGATCTGTGGTTATAATATGGTAACAGTGTCATTAGTGTGATCTGTGGTTATAATATGGTAACAGTGTCATTAGTGTGATCTGTGGTTATAATATGGTAACAGTGTCATTAGTGTGATCTGTGGTTATAATATGGTAACAGTGTCATTAGTGTGATCTGTGGTTATAATATGGTAACAGTGTCATTAGTGTGATCTGTGGTTATAATATGGTAACAGTGTCATTAGTGTGATCTGTGGTTATAATATGGTAACAGTGTCATTAGTGTGATCTGTGGTTATAATATGGTAACAGTGTCATTAGTGTGATCTGTGGTTATAATATGGTAACAGTGTCATTAGTGTGATCTGTGGTTATAATATGGTAACAGTGTCATTAGTGTGATCTGTGGTTATAATATGGTAACAGTGTCATTAGTGTGATCTGTGGTTATAATATGGTAACAGTGTCATTAGTGTGATCTGTGGTTATAATATGGTAACAGTGTCATTAGTGTGATCTGTGGTTATAATATGGTAACAGTGTCATTAGTGTGATCTGTGGTTATAATATGGTAACAGTGTCATTAGTGTGATCTGTGGTTATAATATGGTAACAGTGTCATTAGTGTGATCTGTGGTTATAATATGGTAACAGTGTCATTAGTGTGATCTGTGGTTATAATATGGTAACAGTGTCATTAGTGTGATCTGTGGTTATAATATGGTAACAGTGTCATTAGTGTGATCTGTGGTTATAATATGGTAACAGTGTCATTAGTGTGATCTGTGGTTATAATATGGTAACAGTGTCATTAGTGTGATCTGTGGTTATAATATGGTAACAGTGTCATTAGTGTGATCTGTGGTTATAATATGGTAACAGTGTCATTAGTGTGATCTGTGGTTATAATATGGTAACAGTGTCATTAGTGTGATCTGTGGTTATAATATGGTAACAGTGTCATTAGTGTGATCTGTGGTTATAATATGGTAACAGTGTCATTAGTGTGATCTGTGGTTATAATATGGTAACAGTGTCATTAGTGTGATCTGTGGTTATAATATGGTAACAGTGTCATTAGTGTGATCTGTGGTTATAATATGGTAACAGTGTCATTAGTGTGATCTGTGGTTATAATATGGTAACAGTGTCATTAGTGTGATCTGTGGTTATAATATGGTAACAGTGTCATTAGTGTGATCTGTGGTTATAATATGGTAACAGTGTCATTAGTGTGATCTGTGGTTATAATATGGTAACAGTGTCATTAGTGTGATCTGTGGTTATAATATGGTAACAGTGTCATTAGTGTGATCTGTGGTTATAATATGGTAACAGTGTCATTAGTGTGATCTGTGGTTATAATATGGTAACAGTGTCATTAGTGTGATCTGTGGTTATAATATGGTAACAGTGTCATTAGTGTGATCTGTGGTTATAATATGGTAACAGTGTCATTAGTGTGATCTGTGGTTATAATATGGTAACAGTGTCATTAGTGTGATCTGTGGTTATAATATGGTAACAGTGTCATTAGTGTGATCTGTGGTTATAATATGGTAACAGTGTCATTAGTGTGATCTGTGGTTATAATATGGTAACAGTGTCATTAGTGTGATCTGTGGTTATAATATGGTAACAGTGTCATTAGTGTGATCTGTGGTTATAATATGGTAACAGTGTCATTAGTGTGATCTGTGGTTATAATATGGTAACAGTGTCATTAGTGTGATCTGTGGTTATAATATGGTAACAGTGTCATTAGTGTGATCTGTGGTTATAATATGGTAACAGTGTCATTAGTGTGATCTGTGGTTATAATATGGTAACAGTGTCATTAGTGTGATCTGTGGTTATAATATGGTAACAGTGTCATTAGTGTGATCTGTGGTTATAATATGGTAACAGTGTCATTAGTGTGATCTGTGGTTATAATATGGTAACAGTGTCATTAGTGTGATCTGTGGTTATAATATGGTAACAGTGTCATTAGTGTGATCTGTGGTTATAATATGGTAACAGTGTCATTAGTGTGATCTGTGGTTATAATATGGTAACAGTGTCATTAGTGTGATCTGTGGTTATAATATGGTAACAGTGTCATTAGTGTGATCTGTGGTTATAATATGGTAACAGTGTCATTAGTGTGATCTGTGGTTATAATATGGTAACAGTGTCATTAGTGTGATCTGTGGTTATAATATGGTAACAGTGTCATTAGTGTGATCTGTGGTTATAATATGGTAACAGTGTCATTAGTGTGATCTGTGGTTATAATATGGTAACAGTGTCATTAGTGTGATCTGTGGTTATAATATGGTAACAGTGTCATTAGTGTGATCTGTGGTTATAATATGGTAACAGTGTCATTAGTGTGATCTGTGGTTATAATATGGTAACAGTGTCATTAGTGTGATCTGTGGTTATAATATGGTAACAGTGTCATTAGTGTGATCTGTGGTTATAATATGGTAACAGTGTCATTAGTGTGATCTGTGGTTATAATATGGTAACAGTGTCATTAGTGTGATCTGTGGTTATAATATGGTAACAGTGTCATTAGTGTGATCTGTGGTTATAATATGGTAACAGTGTCATTAGTGTGATCTGTGGTTATAATATGGTAACAGTGTCATTAGTGTGATCTGTGGTTATAATATGGTAACAGTGTCATTAGTGTGATCTGTGGTTATAATATGGTAACAGTGTCATTAGTGTGATCTGTGGTTATAATATGGTAACAGTGTCATTAGTGTGATCTGTGGTTATAATATGGTAACAGTGTCATTAGTGTGATCTGTGGTTATAATATGGTAACAGTGTCATTAGTGTGATCTGTGGTTATAATATGGTAACAGTGTCATTAGTGTGATCTGTGGTTATAATATGGTAACAGTGTCATTAGTGTGATCTGTGGTTATAATATGGTAACAGTGTCATTAGTGTGATCTGTGGTTATAATATGGTAACAGTGTCATTAGTGTGATCTGTGGTTATAATATGGTAACAGTGTCATTAGTGTGATCTGTGGTTATAATATGGTAACAGTGTCATTAGTGTGATCTGTGGTTATAATATGGTAACAGTGTCATTAGTGTGATCTGTGGTTATAATATGGTAACAGTGTCATTAGTGTGATCTGTGGTTATAATATGGTAACAGTGTCATTAGTGTGATCTGTGGTTATAATATGGTAACAGTGTCATTAGTGTGATCTGTGGTTATAATATGGTAACAGTGTCATTAGTGTGATCTGTGGTTATAATATGGCAACAGTGTCATTAGTGTGATCTGTGGTTATAATATGGTAACAGTGTCATTAGTGTGATCTGTGGTTATAATATGGTAACAGTGTCATTAGTGTGATCTGTGGTTATAATATGGTAACAGTGTCATTAGTGTGATCTGTGGTTATAATATGGTAACAGTGTCATTAGTGTGATCTGTGGTTATAATATGGTAACAGTGTCATTAGTGTGATCTGTGGTTATAATATGGTAACAGTGTCATTAGTGTGATCTGTGGTTATAATATGGTAACAGTGTCATTAGTGTGATCTGTGGTTATAATATGGTAACAGTGTCATTAGTGTGATCTGTGGTTATAATATGGTAACAGTGTCATTAGTGTGATCTGTGGTTATAATATGGTAACAGTGTCATTAGTGTGATCTGTGGTTATAATATGGTAACAGTGTCATTAGTGTGATCTGTGGTTATAATATGGTAACAGTGTCATTAGTGTGATCTGTGGTTATAATATGGCAACAGTGTCATTAGTGTGATCTGTGGTTATAATATGGCAACAGTGTCATTAGTGTGATCTGTGGTTATAATATGGCAACAGTGTCATTAGTGTGATCTGTGGTTATAATATGGCAACAGTGTCATTAGTGTGATCTGTGGTTATAATATGGCAACAGTGTCATTAGTGTGATCTGTGGTTATAATATGGCAACAGTGTCATTAGTGTGATCTGTGGTTATAATATGGCAACAGTGTCATTAGTGTGATCTGTGGTTATAATATGGCAACAGTGTCATTAGTGTGATCTGTGGTTATAATATGGCAACAGTGTCATTAGTGTGATCTGTGGTTATAATATGGCAACAGTGTCATTAGTGTGATCTGTGGTTATAATATGGCAACAGTGTCATTAGTGTGATCTGTGGTTATAATATGGCAACAGTGTCATTAGTGTGATCTGTGGTTATAATATGGCAACAGTGTCATTAGTGTGATCTGTGGTTATAATATGGCAACAGTGTCATTAGTGTGATCTGTGGTTATAATATGGCAACAGTGTCATTAGTGTGATCTGTGGTTATAATATGGCAACAGTGTCATTAGTGTGATCTGTGGTTATAATATGGCAACAGTGTCATTAGTGTGATCTGTGGTTATAATATGGCAACAGTGTCATTAGTGTGATCTGTGGTTATAATATGGCAACAGTGTCATTAGTGTGATCTGTGGTTATAATATGGCAACAGTGTCATTAGTGTGATCTGTGGTTATAATATGGCAACAGTGTCATTAGTGTGATCTGTGGTTATAATATGGCAACAGTGTCATTAGTGTGATCTGTGGTTATAATATGGCAACAGTGTCATTAGTGTGATCTGTGGTTATAATATGGCAACAGTGTCATTAGTGTGATCTGTGGTTATAATATGGCAACAGTGTCATTAGTGTGATCTGTGGTTATAATATGGCAACAGTGTCATTAGTGTGATCTGTGGTTATAATATGGCAACAGTGTCATTAGTGTGATCTGTGGTTATAATATGGCAACAGTGTCATTAGTGTGATCTGTGGTTATAATATGGCAACAGTGTCATTAGTGTGATCTGTGGTTATAATATGGCAACAGTGTCATTAGTGTGATCTGTGGTTATAATATGGCAACAGTGTCATTAGTGTGATCTGTGGTTATAATATGGCAACAGTGTCATTAGTGTGATCTGTGGTTATAATATGGTAACAGTGTCATTAGTGTGATCTGTGGTTATAATATGGTAACAGTGTCATTAGTGTGATCTGTGGTTATAATATGGTAACAGTGTCATTAGTGTGATCTGTGGTTATAATATGGTAACAGTGTCATTAGTGTGATCTGTGGTTATAATATGGTAACAGTGTCATTAGTGTGATCTGTGGTTATAATATGGTAACAGTGTCATTAGTGTGATCTGTGGTTATAATATGGTAACAGTGTCATTAGTGTGATCTGTGGTTATAATATGGTAACAGTGTCATTAGTGTGATCTGTGGTTATAATATGGTAACAGTGTCATTAGTGTGATCTGTGGTTATAATATGGTAACAGTGTCATTAGTGTGATCTGTGGTTATAATATGGTAACAGTGTCATTAGTGTGATCTGTGGTTATAATATGGTAACAGTGTCATTAGTGTGATCTGTGGTTATAATATGGTAACAGTGTCATTAGTGTGATCTGTGGTTATAATATGGTAACAGTGTCATTAGTGTGATCTGTGGTTATAATATGGTAACAGTGTCATTAGTGTGATCTGTGGTTATAATATGGTAACAGTGTCATTAGTGTGATCTGTGGTTATAATATGGTAACAGTGTCATTAGTGTGATCTGTGGTTATAATATGGTAACAGTGTCATTAGTGTGATCTGTGGTTATAATATGGTAACAGTGTCATTAGTGTGATCTGTGGTTATAATATGGTAACAGTGTCATTAGTGTGATCTGTGGTTATAATATGGTAACAGTGTCATTAGTGTGATCTGTGGTTATAATATGGTAACAGTGTCATTAGTGTGATCTGTGGTTATAATATGGTAACAGTGTCATTAGTGTGATCTGTGGTTATAATATGGTAACAGTGTCATTAGTGTGATCTGTGGTTATAATATGGTAACAGTGTCATTAGTGTGATCTGTGGTTATAATATGGTAACAGTGTCATTAGTGTGATCTGTGGTTATAATATGGTAACAGTGTCATTAGTGTGATCTGTGGTTATAATATGGTAACAGTGTCATTAGTGTGATCTGTGGTTATAATATGGTAACAGTGTCATTAGTGTGATCTGTGGTTATAATATGGTAACAGTGTCATTAGTGTGATCTGTGGTTATAATATGGTAACAGTGTCATTAGTGTGATCTGTGGTTATAATATGGTAACAGTGTCATTAGTGTGATCTGTGGTTATAATATGGTAACAGTGTCATTAGTGTGATCTGTGGTTATAATATGGTAACAGTGTCATTAGTGTGATCTGTGGTTATAATATGGTAACAGTGTCATTAGTGTGATCTGTGGTTATAATAGTGGTAACAGTGTCATTAGTGTGATCTGTGGTTATAATGATGGTAACAGTGTCATTAGTGTGATCTGTGGTTATAATGTGGTAACAGTGTCATTAGTGTGATCTGTGGTTATAATGTGGTAACAGTGTCATTAGTGTGATCTGTGGTTATAATGTGGTAACAGTGTCATTAGTGTGATCTGTGGTTATAATGTGGTAACAGTGTCATTAGTGTGATCTGTGGTTATAATGTGGTAACAGTGTCATTAGTGTGATCTGTGGTTATAATGTGGTAACAGTGTCATTAGTGTGATCTGTGGTTATAATGTGGTAACAGTGTCATTAGTGTGATCTGTGGTTATAATGTGGTAACAGTGTCATTAGTGTGATCTGTGGTTATAATGTGGTAACAGTGTCATTAGTGTGATCTGTGGTTATAATGTGGTAACAGTGTCATTAGTGTGATCTGTGGTTATAATGTGGTAACAGTGTCATTAGTGTGATCTGTGGTTATAATGTGGTAACAGTGTCATTAGTGTGATCTGTGGTTATAATGTGGTAACAGTGTCATTAGTGTGATCTGTGGTTATAATGTGGTAACAGTGTCATTAGTGTGATCTGTGGTTATAATGTGGTAACAGTGTCATTAGTGTGATCTGTGGTTATAATGTGGTAACAGTGTCATTAGTGTGATCTGTGGTTATAATGTGGTAACAGTGTCATTAGTGTGATCTGTGGTTATAATGTGGTAACAGTGTCATTAGTGTGATCTGTGGTTATAATGTGGTAACAGTGTCATTAGTGTGATCTGTGGTTATAATGTGGTAACAGTGTCATTAGTGTGATCTGTGGTTATAATGTGGTAACAGTGTCATTAGTGTGATCTGTGGTTATAATGTGGTAACAGTGTCATTAGTGTGATCTGTGGTTATAATGTGGTAACAGTGTCATTAGTGTGATCTGTGGTTATAATGTGGTAACAGTGTCATTAGTGTGATCTGTGGTTATAATGTGGTAACAGTGTCATTAGTGTGATCTGTGGTTATAATGTGGTAACAGTGTCATTAGTGTGATCTGTGGTTATAATGTGGTAACAGTGTCATTAGTGTGATCTGTGGTTATAATGTGGTAACAGTGTCATTAGTGTGATCTGTGGTTATAATGTGGTAACAGTGTCATTAGTGTGATCTGTGGTTATAATGTGGTAACAGTGTCATTAGTGTGATCTGTGGTTATAATGTGGTAACAGTGTCATTAGTGTGATCTGTGGTTATAATGTGGTAACAGTGTCATTAGTGTGATCTGTGGTTATAATGTGGTAACAGTGTCATTAGTGTGATCTGTGGTTATAATGTGGTAACAGTGTCATTAGTGTGATCTGTGGTTATAATGTGGTAACAGTGTCATTAGTGTGATCTGTGGTTATAATGTGGTAACAGTGTCATTAGTGTGATCTGTGGTTATAATGTGGTAACAGTGTCATTAGTGTGATCTGTGGTTATAATGTGGTAACAGTGTCATTAGTGTGATCTGTGGTTATAATGTGGTAACAGTGTCATTAGTGTGATCTGTGGTTATAATGTGGTAACAGTGTCATTAGTGTGATTTGTGGTTATAATGTGGTAACAGTGTCATTAGTGTGATTTGTGGTTATAATATGGTAACAGTGTCATTAGTGTGATCTGTGGTTATAATATGGTAACAGTGTCATTAGTGTGATCTGTGGTTATAATATGGTAAGTGTCATTAGTGTGATCTGTGGTTATAATATGGTAACAGTGTCATTAGTGTGATCTGTGGTTATAATATGGTAACAGTGTCATTAGTGTGATCTGTGGTTATAATATGGTAACAGTGTCATTAGTGTGATCTGTGGTTATAATATGGTAACAGTGTCATTAGTGTGATCTGTGGTTATAATATGGTAACAGTGTCATTAGTGTGATCTATGGTTATAATATGGTAACAGTGTCATTACGGTGATCTGTGGTTATAATATGGTAACAGTGTCATTAGGGTGATCTGTGGTTATAATATGGTAACAGTGTCATTAGTGTGATCTATGGTTATAATATGGTAACAGTGTCATTAGTGTGATCTATGGTTATAATATGGTAACAGTGTCATTAGTGTGATCTGTGGTTATAATATGGTAACAGTGTCATTAGTGTGATCTATGGTTATAATATGGTAACAGTGTCATTAGTGTGATCTATGGTTATAATATGGTAACAGTGTCATTAGTGTGATCTATGGTTATAATATGGTAACAGTGTCATTAGTGTGATCTGTGGTTATAATATGGTAACAGTGTCATTAGTGTGATTTATGGTTATAATATAGTAACAGTGTCATTAGTGTGATCTATGGTTATAATATGGTAACAGTGTCATTAGTGTGATCTGTGGTTATAATATGGTAACAGTGTCATTAGTGTGATCTATGGTTATAATATGGTAACAGTGTCATTAGTGTGATCTATGGTTATAATATAGTAACAGTGTCATTAGTGTGATCTGTAGTTATAATATGGTAACAGTGTCATTAGTGTGATCTATGGTTATAATATGGTAACAGTGTCATTAGTATTATCTGTGGTTATAATATGGTAACAGTGTCATTACGGTGATCTGTGGTTATAATATGGTAACAGTGTCATTACGGTGATCTGTGGTTATAATATGGTAACAGTGTCATCAGTGTGATCTGTGGTTATAATATGGTAACAGTGTCATTAGTGTGATCTGTGGTTATAATATGGTAACAGTGTCATTAGTGTGATCTGTGGTTATAATATGGTAACAGTGTCATTAGTGTGATCTGTGGTTATAATATGGTAACAGTGTCATTACGGTGATCTGTGGTTATAATATGGTAACAGTGTCATTAGTGTGATCTATGGTTATAATATGGTAACAGTGTCATTAGTGTGATCTGTGGTTATAATGTGGTAACAGTGTCATTAGTGTGATTTGTGGTTATAATATGGTAACAGTGTCATTAGTGTGATCTGTGGTTATAATATGGTAACAGTGTCATTAGTGTGATCTGTGGTTATAATATGGTAACAGTGTCATTACGGTGATCTGTGGTTATAATATGGTAACAGTGTCATTAGGGTGATCTGTGGTTATAATATGGTAACAGTGTCATTAGTGTTATCTGTGGTTATAATATGGTAACAGTGTCATTAGTGTGATCTGTGGTTATAATATGGTAACAGTGTCATTAGTGTGATCTATGGTTATAATATGGTAACAGTGTCATTAGGGTGATCTGTGGTTATAATATGGTAACAGTGTCATTACGGTGATCTGTGGTTATAGTTGTATAACAGTGTTCTTGGTATTACATCTTAGATTGTCTCAATGTTTGTTTCTGTGTAAATCGTCATTATTTCAGTCTCTGTTTCAGACTGCTTCATGGGAGACAGAGATTATATAACATATACACCTAGAATGAGAGAGAGAGAGAAAGGGAGAGGGAAAGGAAGGGAGGGAGAGAAAGGGAGGGAGGGAGAGAGAGAGAAAGGGAGAGAGAGAGAGAGAGAGAAATATGCTTTCCAACACAGAACAGGTGTTTATACTGTAATATTGTTGACTGAATGTGGGGGCCGTGTTATTTTGTGAGGGTTACGAAAACACAACGGTAGGAAAGAGCAACCGCAGTAAAGGAGAGGCTAGCTGTGAAATAATTTACTGTAAAGGGCGTAAAACGCTGCTCAATTGAGGTTAAACATTTGTACTTTCAAAAGCAATTTATTTTCTAACAACTTCTGAAAGAAGACAACATATCTCATGTTCCCATGAATTGTTCCCCCCCCCTCCTCCACACACACACACACACACACACACACACACACACACACACACACACACACACACACACACACACACACACACACACACACACACACACACACACACACACACACACGTTTACCATCGGCTCACGGCAGTTTGAGCTGGGTCTTAGGTCTGACAGTGAGACGTTGGCCTGCTTGGCTTGTGAGTGGATTAACATCAGGGTAACAAATAATTATGCATTATTTTAAACAAAAGAGACCTCATGGCCTTTTCAGAGATTTATTTTCCTCATGTCAATTAAAACTCCATATTTTCAGGTGAACAGCATTTTAAATATTTTAAAGGCAGGGTTATGTAATGCCTACTTTTGGGTAGAGGTGTGTGAGCGTATGCATGCAAATATGTGTGTGTGTGTGTGTGTGTGTGTATATTGATCTACTTTTTGATAAAGTGCTGTTGACCACAACCCTGGGAATAGTGTGGGATTCCCATAGAGTGGGAATAGAGTGGGAAAAGGTTGGGAATAGAATGGGAATAGAGTGGGAATAGTGTGGGAATAGGGTGGGAATAGAGTGGGAATAGGGTGGGAATAGAGTGGGAATAGAGTGGGAATAGGGTGGGAATAGTGTGGGAATAGGGTGGGAATAGAGTGGGAATAGAGTGGGAATAGGGTGGGAATAGAATGGGAATAGGGTGGGAATAGAATGGGAATAGGATGGGAATAGAGTGGGAATAGAGTGGGAATAGGGTGGGAATAGAGTGGGAATAGTGTGGGAATAGTGTGGGAATAGAGTGGGAATAGAGTGGGAATAGGATGGGAATAGGGTGGGAATAGAGTGGGAATAGAGTGGGAATAGGGTGGGAATAGAATGGGAATAGGATGGGAATAGAGTGGGAATAGAGTGGGAATAGGATTGGAATAGAGTGGGAATAGGGTGGTTATAGAGTGGGAATAGAGTGGGAATAGGGTGGTTATAGAGTGGGAATAGAGTGGGAATAGAGTGGGAATAGTGTGGGAATAGAGTGGGAATAGAGTGGGAATAGAGTGGGAATATGATTGGAATAGAGTGGGAAAAGGTTGGGAATAGAGTGGGAATAGTGTGGGAATAGAGTGGGAATAGTGTGGGAATAGAGTGGGAATAGGTTGGGAATAGGTTGGGAATAGGTTGGGAATAGAGTGGGAATAGTGTGGGAATAGTGTGGGAATAGTGTGGGAATAGGGTGGGAATAGAGTGGGAATAGAGTGGGAATAGGGTGGGAATAGAGTGGGAATAGAGTGGGAATAGGGTGGGAATAGGATGGGAATAGGGTGGGAATAGAGTGGGAATAGGATGAGAATAGGATGGGAATAGGATGAGAATAGGATGGGAATAGAGTGGGAATAGGGTGGTTATAGAGTGGGAATAGGATTGGAATAGAGTGGGAATAGGGTGGTTATAGAGTGGGAATAGAGTGGGAATAGGGTGGTTATAGAGTGGGAATAGAGTGGGAATAGAGTGGGAATAGAGTGGGAATAGAGTGAGAATAGGTTGGGAATAGAGTGGGAATAGGATGGGAATAGAATGGGAATAGGGTGGGAATAGGGTGGGAATAGGGTGGGAATAGGGTGGGAATAGAGTGGGAATAGAGTGGGAATAGAGTGGGAATAGGGTGGGAATAGGGTGGGAATAGAGTGGGAATAGAGTGGGAATAGAGTGGGAATAGAGTGGGAATAGGGTGGGAATAGAGTGGGAATAGAGTGGGAATAGAGTGGGAATAGAGTGGGAATAGGGGGAAGAAGCAGCAGTGGTAGAAAACATTGCCTGCAGTAATTTCTTGCGTGCATGTGTTCGGGTGGAATTACCCAGAATCCTCCGCTATCTGTGAGCCAGAGTCTGGCTGAAGGTATCTCGATGAGTCAAGCAGAAAAGGGGAGGAACTCTGAACTTATTTGAATCACTTTGGACAAGGATTTAAATAGCCTTCATCTGACTGACTGACTGCAGCCCCCCGGTCTGCTCCTGCTGCTACTAACCTGTTATAACCATTGAAATACTTTACTTTTTCATTTATTTGTTTTAGTACTACTGCATTGTGGGAAAAGAGCAAGAAAGGCATTTAAAAACAAAAGGTTTGTTGTCATATGCACTATGACAGTGAAATGCCTTTCTTGCTATTTACCCACAATGCAGTAGTACTGTAACAAATAAATGAAAAAGTAAAGTAGAACAAAAGAACACTAGAAATTAGCAGGAGAAAGTCAGCAAGCTACACCACATGACCACCTCAAACATCTCATTCCAAAATCATGGGCATTAATATGGAGTTGGTTCCCCCCATTTGCTGCTGTAACAGCCTCCACTCTTCTGGGAAGGCTTTCCACTAGATGCTGGAACATTGCTGCTATAACAGCCTCCACTCTTCTGGGAAGGCTTTCCACTAGATGTTGGAACATTGCTGCTATAACAGCCTCCACTCTTCTGGGAAGGCTTTCCACTAGATGTTGGAACATTGCTGCTATAACAGCCTCCACTCTTCTGGGAAGGCTTTCCACTAGATGTTGGAACATTGCTGCTGTAACAGCCTCCACTCTTCTGGGAAGGCTTTCCACTAGATGCTGGAACATTGCTGCTGTAACAGCCTCCACTCTTCTGGGAAGGCTTTCCACTAGATGCTGGAACATTGCTGCTGTAACAGCCTCCACTCTTCTGGGAAGGCTTTCCACTAGATGTTGGAACATTGCTGCTATAACAGCCTCCACTCTTCTGGGAAGGCTTTCCACTAGATGTTGGAACATTGCTGCGGGGTGACTTGCTTCCATTCAGCAACAAGAGCATTAGTGAGGTCGGGCAATGATGTTGGGTGATTAGGACTGGCTCGCAGTCGGCGTTCCAATTCATCTCAAAGGTGTTCGATGGGCTTGAGGTCAGGACTTTGTGCAGGCCAGTCAAGTTCTTCCACACTGATCTCAACAAAACAAAATTCTGTATGGACCTAACTTTGTGCATGGGGCCATTGTCATGCTGAAGCAGAAAAGGGCCTTCCCCAAACTGTTGCCACAAAGTTGGAAGCACAGAATAGTCTAGAATGTCATTGTATGCTGTAGCATTAAGATTCCCCTTCACTGGAACTAAGGGGCCCGAACCATGAAAAACAGCCCCAGACCATTATTCCTCCTCCACCAAACTTTACAGTTGGCACTATGCATTCGGGCAGGTAGCGTTCTCCTGGCATCCGCCAAACCCAGAGTTTTACACCCCTCCAGCTGATGCTTGACGTTGCGCATGGTGATCTTGTTGATGGTTGAGGTGCAGCGTGGCAGAGGTCACGTTGCCTATCCTCACCACCTGGGGGTCGGCCCGACAGGAAGTCCAGGATCCAGTTGCAGAGGGAGGAGTTCAGTCCCAGGCTCCCAAGCATGGTGAGGATCTTGTGTTAAACGCTGAGCTGTAGTCAATGAACAGCATTTCTCACATAGGTATTTCTCTGATCTAGGTGGGTGAAGGGCAGTGTAGAGTGCAATTGACTCAGCGGGGGGGGGGGGGGGGGGGGGGGGGGGCTCGTGCAAGGCTTTGTGTTGTTGTTGAAGCGTCGGAGCCAGTGTAATAGGAGTCCACCTTGTTCCTTATATTGTCCATTTTCTTGTTTGGCGGCTCTGCGGAGGTCTTAGCTGAACTTCTTGTACTTTTTCGTGTCCTCAGCCGTAGCCTCAGGGTTGGCTGCGATTAGTTAATCCAGGGCTTTTGATTGGGGAAGCAGTGAACCTTCACCTTGGGAACCACGTCGGCGACGTATTTCCTAATTGAAGCCGGTGACGGAGGTGATTAGCTCATCGATGCTATCGGCAGAGTCCCTAAACATACTACAGTCAGCGGTCTTGTAGCATAGCCTCTGAAATGGAGGTACATTTCTCAACGGAAAGCATCACGGGTACTTCCTGTTTGAGCTTGTAGACAGGAAGCAGGAGTCATGGTCTGATTTGCCGAAGGCTGTACCAGAGAGTACCAGAGAGACACACAATGGCTGCTTCTCTCTGCACAGGAGAGACACACAATGGCTGCTTCTCTCTGCATCAGAGAGACACACAATGGCTGCTTCTCTCTGCACAGGAGAGACACACAATGGCTGCTTCTCTCTGCACCAGAGAGACACACAATGGCTGCTTCTCTCTGCACAGGAGAGACACACAATGGCTGCTTCTCTCTGCACAGGAGAGACACACAATGGCTGCTTCTCTCTGCACAGGAGAGACACACAATGGCTGCTTCTCTCTGCACAGGAGAGACACACAATGGCTGCTTCTCTCTGCACAGGAGAGACACACAATGGCTGCTTCTCTCTGCACCAGAGAGACACACAATGGCTGCTTCTCTCTGCACCAGAGAGACACACAATGGCTGCTTCTCTCTGCACAGGAGAGACACAAAACGGCTGCTTCTCTCTGCACAGGAGAGACACACAATGGCTGCTTCTCTCTGCACAGGAGAGACACAAAATGGCTGCTTCTCTCTGCACCAGAGAGACACACAATGGCTGCTTCTCTCTGCACAGGAGAGACACACAATGGCTGCTTCTCTCTGCACCAGAGAGACACACAATGGCTGCTTCTCTCTGCACAGGAGAGACACAAAATGGCTGCTTCTCTCTGCACAGGAGAGACACACAATGGCTGCTTCTCTCTGCACCGGAACGGAGAATGAATGGAGAACGGAGGCCTGTTCAGGAGACATCCGTAGTGTATGAAATAACCTTGATAAAAGTAATTGAATTTGGCTGCGATCAGATTAACTGGTGGTAATTGTGAACAGTGGAAGACCCTGAATTCCTTACACAAAGGAAACATACTGGATGACAGTTGGGAATATTCACCCCCCCCTCACTCCCCTCTCTCTCTGTCTCCCTCCCTCACTCCCCTCTCTCTCTCTGTCTCCCTCCCTCACTCCCTTCCTCCCTCACTGCCTCCCCTCTCTCTCTCTCTCTCTCTCTCTCTCTCTCTCTCTCTCTCTCTCTCTCTCTCTCTCTCTCTCTCTCTCTCTCTCTCCCTCACTCCCCTCTCTCTCTGTCTCCCTACCTCACTCCCCTCTCTCTCTCTGTCTCCCTCCCTCACTCCCTTCCTCCCTCATTGCCTCCCCTCTCTCTCTCTGTCTCCCTCCCTCACTCCCTCACTCCCTCCCTCCCTCACTCCCCTCTCTCTCTCTGTATCTGTCTCCCTCCTTCCCTTCCTCACTCCCTCTCTCCGTCTCCCCCCGTTCTCTGAGATTATATAATAAACTAGTGTGAAGGTATCAGTCAGACAAGAAGCTCTGTCCAATCCCTCACCAAGGCTACCATCCATACCTCTGTGTATGTTGTGCTTTAAATGTGCTGAGATGGTCTTTAACTTCTTGACGCTAGGGGTCAGATTATTATATAAAAAAAAAAATAACGTTCCCAAGGTAAACGGACTATTTCTCAGGTCCAGATCGTATAATATGCATATAATTTACAGATTAGGATAGAAAACACTCAAAAGTTTCCAAAACTGTCAAAATATTGTCTGTGAGTATAACAAAACTGATTCTGCAGGCGAAAACCTGGGAAAATATAACCCGGAAGTGATATTTAAAAAATAAAATCTGTTTCCTGGCCAGTCTTTCTTCCATTTAACAGGTTCTACCTCCAAGCCATAAGATGCTGAACAATTAATCAAATGGCCACCGGACTATTTACATCGACCCCCCCCTTCTTGTACACTGCTGCTACTCTCTGTTTATTATCTATGCATAGTCACCTCACCCCTACCTACATGTACACTGCTGCTACTCTCTGTTTATTATCTATACATAGTCACTTCACCCCTACCTACATGTACACTGCTGCTACTCTCTGTTTATTATCTATGTATAGTCACTTTACCCCTACCTACATGTACACTGCTGCTACTCTCTGTTTATTATCTATACATAGTCACTTCACCTCTACCTACATGTACACTGCTGCTACTCTCTGTTTATTATCTATGCATAGTCACTTCACCCCTACCTACATGTACACTGCTGCTACTCTCTGTTTATTATCTATACATAGTCACTTCACCCCTACCTACATGTACACTGCTGCTACTCTCTGTTTATTATCTATGTATAGTCACTTCACCCCTACCTACATGTACACTGCTGTTACTCTCTGTTTATTATCTATGTATAGTCACTTTACCCCTACCTACATGTACACTGCTGCTACTCTCTGTTTATTATCTATGCATAGTCACTTCACCCCTACCTACATGTACACTGCTGCTACTCTCTGTTTATTAGCTATGCATAGTCACTTCACCCCTACCTACATGTACACTGCTGCTACTCTCTGTTTATTATCTATGTATAGTCACTTCACCCCTACCTACATGTACACTGCTGCTACTCTCTGTTTATTATCTATACATAGTCACCTCACCCCTACCTACATGTACACTGCTGCTACTCTGTTTATTATCTATGTATAGTCACTTCACCCCTACCTACATGTGCACTGCTACTACTCTCTGTTTATTATCTATGTATAGTCACTTCACCCCTACCTACATGTACACTGCTGCTACTCTCTGTTTATTATCTATGCATAGTCACTTCACCCCTACCTACATGTACACTGCTGCTACTCTCTGTTTATTATCTATTCATAGTCACTTCACCCCTACCTACATGTACACTGCTGCTACTCTCTGTTTATTATCTATGCATAGTCACTTCACCCCTACCTACATGTACACTGCTGTTACTGTCTGTTTATTATCTATACATAGTCACTTCACCCCTACCTACATGTACACTGCTGCTACTCTCTGTTTATTATCTATGCATAGTCACTTCACCCCTACCTACATGTACACTGCTGCTACTCTCTGTTTATTATCTATGTATAGTCACTTCACCCCTACCTACATGTACACTGCTGCTACTCTCTGTTTATTATCTATACATAGTCACTTCACCCCTACCTACATGTACACTGCTGCTACTCTCTGTTTATTATCTATGTATAGTCACTTCACCCCTACCTACATGTACACTGCTGCTACTCTCTGTTTATTATCTATGTATAGTCACTTCACCCCTACCTACATGTACACTGCTGCTACTCTCTGTTTATTATCTATGCATAGTCACTTCACCCCTACCTACATGTACACTGCTGCTACTCTCTGTTTATTATCTATGCATAGTCACTTCACCCCTACCTACATGTACACTGCTGCTACTCGCTGTTTATTATCTATGTATAGTCACTTCACCCCTACCTACATGTACACTGCTGCTACTCTCTGTTTATTATCTATGTATAGTCACTTCACCCCTACCTACATGTACACTGCTGCTACTCTCTGTTTATTATCTATACATAGTCACTTTACCCCTACCTACATGTACACTGCTGCTACTGTTTATTATCTATGTATAGTCACTTCACCCCTACCTACATGTACACTGCTGTTACTCTCTGTTTATTATCTATGTATAGTCACTTTACCCCTACCTACATGTACACTGCTGCTACTCTCTGTTTATTATCTATGTATAGTCACTTCACCCCTACCTACATGTACACTGCTGCTACTCTCTGTTTATTATCTATACATAGTCACTTCACCTCTACCTACATGTACACTGCTGCTACTTTCTGTTTATTATCTATGCATAGTCACTTCACCCCTACCTACATGTACACTGCTGCTACTCTCTGTTTATTATCTATACATAGTCACTTTACCCCTACCTACATGTACACTGCTGCTACTCTCTGTTTATTATCTATACATAGTCACTTTACCTCTACCTACATGTACACTGCTGCTACTCTCTGTTTATTATCTATGCATAGTCACTTCACCCCTACCTACATGTACACTGCTGCTACTCTCTGTTTATTATCTATGCATAGTCACTTTACCCCTACCTACATGTACACTGCTGCTACTCTCTGTTTATTATCTATGTATAGTCACTTCACCTCTACCTACATGTACACTGCTGCTACTGTTTATTATCTATCCATAGTCACTTCACCCCTACCTACATGTACACTGCTGTTACTCTCTGTTTATTATCTATGTATAGTCACTTTACCCCTACCTACATGTACACTGCTGCTACTCTCTGTTTATTATCTATGTATAGTCACTTTACCCCTACCTACATGTACACTGCTGCTACTCTCTGTTTATTATCTATACATAGTCACTTCACCCCTACCTACATGTACACTGCTGCTACTCTCTGTTTATTATCTATACATAGTCACTTCACCCCTACCTACATGTACACTGCTGCTACTCTCTGTTTATTATCTATACATAGTCACTTCACCCCTACCTACATGTACACTGCTGTTACTCTCTGTTTATTATCTATACATAGTCACTTTACCCCTACCTACATGTACACTGCTGTTACTCTCTGTTTATTATCTATACATAGTCACTTTACCCCTACCTACATGTACACTGCTGCTACTCTCTGTTTATTATCTATACATAGTCACTTTACCCCTACCTACAGTACCTACATGTACAAATTACCTCGACTAACCTGTACCCTGCACACTGACTCTGTATCCCCTGTATATAGCCTCATTATTGTTATTTTATTGTGTTACTTTTTCTTATTTTTTTACTTAATTTATTTGGTAAATATTTTCTTAATCCTTCTTGAACTGCACGGTGGGCTTGTCAGTAAGCATTTCACTGTAAGGTCTAAACTTGTATTCAGCGCATGTGACAAATAAAAGGTTGATTTGATTTGAAATGGCACCCCTATTCCATTTGAAGTGCACTGCCCTTGACTAGGGCCCACAGGGAGCCCCATAGGGCTCTAGTCAAAGTAGTGCACTATATAGGGAATAGGGTACCATTTGAGACTCATTCTCTGTCATGTCAGTGAGTTCCTTCCTCTCTCTCTCCTGTCTTTCTCTGAGTGTTCCAGCTCACTCATGACATCAGAGTCTCTCTGAGTGTTCAACCTCACTAATGACAGCAGAGCCTCTCTGAGTGTTCAACCTCACTAATGACAGCAGAGTCTCTCTGAGTGTTCAACCTCACTAATGACATCAGAGTCTCTCTGAGTGTTCAACCTCACTAATGACAGCAGAGCCTCTCTGAGTGTTCAACCTCACTAATGACAGCAGAGAGTCTCTCTGAGTGTTCAACCTCACTAATGACAGCAGAGTCTCTCTGAGTGTTCAACCTCACTAATGACAGCAGAGAGTCTCTCTGAGTGTTCAACCTCACTAATGACAGCAGAGAGTCTCTGAGTGTTCAACCTCACTAATGACAGCAGAGAGTCTCTCTGAGTGTTCAACCTCACTAATGACAGCAGAGAGTCTCTGAGTGTTCAACCTCACTAATGACAGTAGAGAGTCTCTGAGTGTTCAACCTCACTAATGACAGCAGAGAGCCTCGCTGAGTGTTCAACATCACTAATGACATCAGAGTCTTTCTGAGTGTTCAACCTCACTAATGACAGCAGAGACTCTCTGAGTGTTCAACCTCACTAATGACAGCAGAGAGCCTCTCTGAGTGTTCAACCTCACTAATGACATCAGAGGCTCTCTGAGTGTTCAACCTCACTAATGACATCAGAGAGTCTCTCTGAGTGTTCAACCTCCCTAATGACAGCAGAGAGTCTCTGAGTGTTCAACCTCACTAATGACATCAGAGTCTCTGAGTGTTCAACCTCACTAATGACAGTAGAGAGCCTCTCCGAGTGTTCAACCTCACTAATGACAGTAGAGCCTCTCTGAGTGTTCAACCTCACTAATGACAGCAGAGAGTCTCTCTGAGTGTTCAACCTCACTAATGACAGTAGAGAGTCTCTCTGAGTGTTCAACCTCCCTAATGACAGCAGAGTCTCTCTGAGTGTTCAACCTCACTAATGACAGCAGAGAGCCTCTCTGAGTGTTCAACCTCACTAATGACAGCAGAGCCTCTCTGAGTGTTCAACCTCACTAATGACAGCAGAGTCTCTCTGAGTGTTCAACCTCACTAATTACAGCAGAGAGTCTCTCTGAGTGTTCAACCTCACTAATGACAGCAGAGAGTCTCTCTGAGTGTTCAACCTCACTAATGACATCAGAGGCTCTCTGAGTGTTCAACCTCACTAATGACATCAGAGAGTCTCTCTGAGTGTTCAACCTCCCTAATGACAGCAGAGAGTCTCTGAGTGTTCAACCTCACTAATGACAGCAGAGTCTCTCTGAGTGTTCAACCTCACTAATGACAGCAGAGCCTCTCTGAGTGTTCAGCCTCACTAATGACAGCAGAGAGTCTCTGAGTGTTCAACCTCACTAATGACATCAGAGTCTCTGAGTGTTCCAGCTCACTAATGACATCAGAGTCTCTCTGAGTGTTCAACCTCACTCATGACATCAGAGTCTCTCTGAGTGTTCAACCTCACTAATGACAGCAGAGCCTCTCTGAGTGTTCAACCTCACTAATGACAGCAGAGAGCCTCTCTGAGTGTTCAACCTCACTAATGACAGTAGAGAGTCTCTCTTAGTGTTCAACCTCACTAATGACAGTAGAGAGTCTCTCTGAGTGTTCAACTTCACAAATTACAGCAGAGAGTCTCTCTGAGTGTTCAACCTCCCTAATGACAGCAGAGAGTCTCTCTGAGTGTTCAACCTCCCTAATGACAGCAGAGTCTCTCTGAGTGTTCAACCTCACTAATGACATCAGAGTCTCTGAGTGTTCAACCTCACTAATGACAGCAGAGCCTCTCTGAGTGTTCAACCTCACTAATGACAGCAGAGAGCCTCTCTGAGTGTTCAACCTCACTAATGACAGTAGAGAGTCTCTCTTAGTGTTCAACCTCACTAATGACATCAGAGTCTCTGAGTGTTCAACATCACTAATGACATCAGAGTCTCTCTGAGTGTTCAACCTCACTAATGACAGCAGAGAGTCTCTGAGTGTTCAACCTCACTTATGACAGCAGAGTCTCTCTGAGTGCCACTAAAGCTTAATTGGTGAAATGCTTCATAATTTCAGACTCTATCACATGTACTATAGAGGGACACAGGGGCTGACTCCCAAATGTCACCCGTTTCCATATATAGTGCACTATTTTTGACCAGAAGTCCGTAGGGGGCCTGGGCTTCCTCAACAGGGAGGAAACAGAAACAACCTGGGCTTCCTCAACAGGGAGGAAACAGAAACAGCCTGGGCTTCCTCAACAGGGAGGAAACAGAAACAGCCTGGGCTTCCTCAACAGGGAGGAAACAGAAACAGCCTGGGCTTCCTCCACAGAGAGGAAACAGAAACAGCCTGGGCTTCCTCAACAGAGAGGGAACAGAAACAGCCTGGGATTCCTCAACAGGGAGGAAACAGAATTAGCCTGTGCTTCCTCAACATGGAGGAAACAGAATCAGCCTATTCTTCCTCAACAGGGGGGGAACAGAAACAGCCTGGGCTTCCTCAACAGGGAGGAAACAGAAACAGCCTGGGCTTCCTCAACAGGGAGGAAACAGAAACAGCCTGGGCTTCCTCAACAGGGAGGGAACAGAAACAGCCTGGGCTTCCTCAACAGGGAGGAAACAGAAACAGCCTGGGCTTCCTCAACAGGGAGGAAACAGAAACAGCCTGGGCTTCCTCAACAGGGAGGAAACAGCCTGGGCTTCCTCAACAGGGAGGAAACAGAAACAGCCTGGGCTTCCTCAACAGGGAGGGAACAGAAACAGCCTGGGCTTCCTCAACAGGGAGGAAACAGAAACAGCCTGGGCTTCCTCAACAGGGAGGAAACAGAAACAGCCTGGGCTTCCTCAACAGGGAGGAAACAGAAACAGCCTGGGCTTCCTCAACAGGGAGGAAACAGAAACAGCCTGGGCTTCCTCAACAGGGAGGAAACAGAAACAGCCTGGGCTTCCTCAACAGGGAGGAAACAGCCTGGGCTTCCTCAACAGGGAGGAAACAGAAACAGCCTGGGCTTCCTCATCAGGGATGAAACAGAAACAGCCTGGGCTTCCTCAACAGGGAGGAAACAGCCTGGGCTTCCTCAACAGGAAGGAAACAGAAACAGCCTGGGCTTCCTCAACAGGGAGGAAACAGAAACAGCCTGGGCTTCCTCCACAGAGAGGAAACAGAAACAGCCTGGGCTTCCTCAACAGGGAGGAAACAGAAACAGCCTGGGCTTCCTCAACAGGGAGGAAACAGAAACAGCCTGGGCTTCCTCAACAGGGAGGGAACAGAAACAGCCTGGGCTTCCTCAACAGGGAGGGAACAGAAACAGCCTGGGCTTCCTCAACAGGGAGGAATAATCTTGTAAAGGCTGTCCAATGCCTCCGCTCCTGGAGCGGTAACTATATGGCTTCTATTGATCAAGAGACAATTACAGAAATATAGACCTCTGAGATCATGGTAGTGAAGTATTTCCACCAGCTTGTCCCTGTGACTTGCAACAAAAACTGTCAAACGGAGACACCTGCCACCATTGATGTTTAATGATGCTAGTTTTCACGTAGAGGAAGGTTAATTATTTTAGAAGGTTTAGAACCGAGGATGAATTATTCTTAAATGTCACGGTCAGAGTCATTGTGACCCAAATTGGTCTCCGCTGTTGTCCCCGAGACAGTGACTGTGATTGGCTCAGATGATTTATCAATGCAGCAGGAAGACATCTTCCCCCCTAGCACAAGACACACACACACACACACACACACACACACACACACACACACACACACACACACACACACACACACACACACACACACAGAGACACACACACACACACACACACACACACACACACACACACACACACACACACACACACACACACACACACACACAGAGAGAGAGACACACACACACACACACACACACACACACACACACACACACACACACACACACACACACACACACACACACACACACACACACACACACACACACACACAGAGAGAGACACACACACACATACACACACAACACATATCACTCCAGGGACAGGCAGGCCAGAGAAAGAAACTCATTCTTTACAAGATAAAAAAAAAATTCCCCCCGAAAGTCCAAACAATGTTAGGAATAAAACATACTTTTATATTGCAGATATATTGTGGCTTCCATCAATGTAATTGATCTGCATCATTTCCAATCCCCCATATAAATATATATTTTAAAATATATTTTCCTTTATTATTTTCTCCCGATTTGAATAAACTATTTGACAACAGCACTTAGGCTTCTACTTCCAACTTAAACATACTATATACATTTTATGGACACAGTATATTTTACAATATAATTATCTTTTGTTTGTTTTTAGTCTCAGCCTTCAGCTCCCCTCAACCCCTTCCCATCTATCTCTGAACACCATCTAGTTTTGATTAACAAATATTTGTTCAACTGTGCTGTGATTTTTCACAAAAGTTCTGAACCTTTCTCATAGTTTCAAAAGATTGTAAATTAAAGATAAACATTTTATTGCTAAGAGTATTATATTATATTATTGATCGATTGACTAGGACGTTTTAATTCACCCAGCAGTGTTATCTGCAGAGTTAGCTCCAGGTGAATGGTGCAGTACCAAAATAAACGATCGAATGATTCTGCCTCTTCACAGCAAAATCTGCAGAGCTGGGAAGGTCGCATCCCCCATATATATAACGTTCTATTGGTGGCAAGAATTTTGGAAAATAATTTATATTTAAACAAAATATAAATTTTGAATCCGGTGTCGTTTTGTGTATCAGTTCATAAACCATGTGACATGGAATCAGTATGATGGACAATTTCTTCCCAACTATTTTACAATCTATATGGCACAGCTGTCAATTTCTTGGTCCTTAAATGAAACTGGTACACTTTTTTAATTATCACAATTATGGTCTTTAATGCAGGGCCGACAGACGAGTTCCTTACCTTCTCCCACTTTCACTTGCCTCTTGCATTTTTGCGGTAATGCTGTTAGCTGGTTGTAATATAGGACAGAGCAGTCATTTCCATAGATTTTGTTAGTTGCATGTGTGACATAACTCCACCAGTCCTATTTATGATATAATTTACAAAGATTATACTTTTTTTTTTTCCAACAATAATTTATATTTTTATCAATTAGTATATTTGAGTTTAAAACATAACATTTGTTGTAATATTTGTTCTGTCTTTTCCACTGTATTGTTGTCACGTTCTGACCGTAGTTCCTTTTTTATGTCTTTATTTTAGTTTGGTCAGGGCGTGAGTTGGGGTGGGCATTCTATGTTGTTTTTCTATGTTTTGTTCTGTTGTTATATTTCTATGTGTTTGGCCTAGTATGGTTCTCAATCAGAGGCAGGTGTCAGTCGTTGTCTCTGAATGGGAGCCATATTTAAGGTAGCCTGTTTTCTATTGTGTTTTGTGGTTGTTTCCTGTTTCAGTGTTTGCACCTTACGGGACTGTTTCGGTTGTTTGTTCGTGTTTTGTTATTTTTGTTCTGTGTTCATTTTGATTTATTAAATATCTCATTATGGACACTTACCACGCTGCACATTGGTCCGATCCTTGCTACTCCTCTTCAGACGAAGAGGAAATCCGTTACAATTGTCCACTGTTCCACTATTAACACATCGTGTTTGTTTTTCTGGCGTAGGGTTTAACGTTCTGGTGGATTGCAACCAACTTTCTATGGCTTGTTTTTTTTTAAATAGCGACGTTTTTGGAGATTATTTCACTTTACAAATAACTGAAAGTGAAAGGTTTTCAATCTGAATAATGGGGGAAATAACTTTCTTGAACATTGGGGTGAGACATTCTCACTAATTTACTAGAGAACCAGTTTGGATTGAAGTAGAACTTTTGTAAGACTGAAGCCTTTAGTGAGGTCATAATGGTCTGATGTTCTAATATTTAATCATTTCTGAATTCATATTCATTATATAAATAGGTCTGTTTAATTTTGCCTGGTTTACCGTTCCAAATAAATTGTTATATTTTTTTCCGCTTGTATCGTTTAAATAACTGTTTGCTAGGTGTAGGTAAGGCCAGAAGCAAATAGTTAAACTGCGATATGACTAAAGAGTTAATCAGGGTGATTTGCTTCTCCCACAAATAGACATGTACAGTGACATGTACAGGAGAAGGGCCTTGGTCAGGGATGTGACCATGAACCCGATGGTCACTCTGAAAGAGCTCTACAGCTCCTCTGTGGAGATGGGAGAACCTTCCAGAAGGACAACCATCTCTGCAGCACTCCACCAATCAGGCCTCTCTGGAGAGACCTGAAAATAGCTGTGCAGAAACGCTCCACCATCTAACCTGATAGAGAAAAGAACGGGAGAAGCTCCCTAAATGCCAAGCTTGTAGCGTCATACCGAAGAAGACTCGATGATGTAATCTCCGCCAAAGGTGCTTCAACAAGGGTCTGAATACTTATGAAAATGTGTTATTTTAGATTTATTTTTATTTTTTACAAATGAGCAAAAATGTCTAAAAACCTGTTTTTACTTTGTCATTATGTGGTACAGTATTACAGTACGGGTAGATTAGTGAGGAGCCCCTTGATAGTATTGTTGGATCTGATTTTAACTAACATTTCGATGGCCATAATACATAAATATGCCGATAGTGGACAACAACATTCTACTCCTCTTGACAGTTTAATACTTTCTGACAAGTAACAATTATTTACTATTTTACACCTCCGGTTACAAAAACATAACTTTAAATCCATTGTATAAAGAGATTCTCCAAAAATTGAAATATTCCAGGCATTTATACATACATTTTGGTCGTATTTTATCAAAGGCCTTTTCAAGATCAGCTATGAATAGCGGGCCTGGTTTCCCAGATTTCTCATAGTGTTCTATTGTTTCCAGTACTAGTCTAACATTATCTCCAATATATCGTACATGTAAAAAAAAATGTTTGATTAGGATGAATAATATCCGACGATACCTTTTTAATTCTAGGTGCTATGCATTTAGCTAAGGAGAGATAATACACTATTACTGACATCAGACAACAAGAGAGGAGGAGAGATAATACACTATTACTGACATCAGACAACAAGGGAGGAGGAGAGATAATACACTATTACTGACATCAGACAACAAGGGAGGAGGAGAGATAATACACTATTACTGACATCAGACAACAAGGGAGGAGGAGGATGAGAGATAATGCACTATTTCTGACATCAGACAACAAGGGAGGAGGAGAGATAATACACTATTACTGACATCAGAAAACAAGGGAGGATAGATAATACACTATTACTGACATCAGACAACAAGGGAGGAGTAGATATAATACACTATTGCTGACATCAGACAACAAGGGAGGAGGATAGGAAATACACTATTACTGACATAAGACAACAGGAGAGGAGGAGAGATAATACACTATTACTGACATCAGACAACAAGGGAGGAGGAGAGATAATACACTATTACTGACATCAGACAACAAGGGAGGAGGAGGGGGGATAATACACTATTGCTGACATCAGACAACAAGGGAGGAGGAGAGATAAGACACTAGTACTGACATCAGACAACAAGGGAGGAGGAGGAGAGATAATACACTATTACTGACATCAGACAACAAGGGAGGAGGAGGAGAGATAATACACTATTACTGACATCAGACAACAAGGGAGGAGGAGAGATAATACACTATTACTGACAT
>NW_024061177.1:180150-182082 GCF_016432855.1 Salvelinus namaycush | reverse complement strand
AGCTTTTTTACTGATGGGGGTGCTCCCGGATCCGGGTTTGGGAGGAATTAGAGGTTAACAAGTCCAATACAGCAAATGAAAGATACACATCTTGTGAATCCAGTCAACATGTCCGATTTTTATAATGTTTTACAGCGAAAACAGCACGTATATTTATGTTAGCTCACCACCAAATACAAAAAAGGACAGACATTTTTCACAGCACAGGTAGCATGCACAAAGCCAACCTAACTAACCAAGAACCAACCAAACTAACCAAGAAACAACTGCATCAGATGACAGTCTTATAACATGTTATACAATAAATCTATGTTTTGTTCGAAAAATGTGCATATTTGAGGTATAAATCAGTTTTACATTGCAGCTACCATCACAGCTACCGTCAGAAATAGAACCGAAGCAGCCAGAGTAATTACAGACACCAACGTCAAATACCTAAATACTTATCATAAAACATTTCTGAAAAATCGATGGTGTACAGCAAATTAAAGACAAACATCTTGTGAATCCAGCCAATATTTCCGATTTTTTAAGTGTTTTACAGCAAAAACACAATATAGCATTATATTAGCTTACCACAATAGCCAGAAACACAAGCCATTCCCCAGTAGCAAAAGTTAGCGATCGTAACAAACCAGCAAAAGATATATAATTTTTGACTAACCTTGATAAGCTTCATCAGATGACAGTCCTATAACATCAGGTTATACATACACTTATGTTTTGTTCGAAAATGTGCATATTTAGAGCTGAAATCAGTGGTTATACATTGTGCTAACGTAGCATCTTTTTCCCACAACGTCCGGATATTTTTCTGACACTTTTTCTGACACACATATTCTGACCAAATAGCTATTCATAAACATAACTAAAAAATACATGTTGTATAGGAAATGATAGATACACTAGTTCTTAATGCAATCGCCGTGTTAGAATTCTAAAAATAACTTCATTACGACATCCAGCTTAGGTATAGCGAGAGAGTACCCAAAAGCTGGGCGCAAATGACTAGCACAACATGTTCGACAGATATATGAAATAGCATCATAAAATGGGTCCTACTTTTGCTGATCATTCATCAGAATGTTGTACAAGGGGTCCTTTGTCGGGAACAATCGTTGTTTGGATTTAGAACGGCCTTTTTCCCTCTCGATTTAGCAAGCACACTTGCCAAGTGGCGCGAATCTCTCCATGTCAACAAACGGAAGAGAACGGAGCACGGCTAAACTCCCGAAAAAATTTCAATAATCTGATTAAACTATATTGAAAAAACATACTTTACGATGATATTGTCACATGTATCAAATAAAATCAAAGCCGGAGATATTAGTCGTCCATAACGACAGCTTATCAGAAGGCAAATCCAGGTCCCTTGACGCGCTCTCCAGAAAACAGGAAACTGGTGACACGTCATACAAAGAGCTATTATACGAGCCCAGATCAAGTTACACACTCCATTTCTTCTCTCACTCCTTGTCGACATCATTCAGACCGTTTGCTATGAGACTTGAGATGTTTCTGCAACTTGATTGGAGTCCACCTGTGGTAAATTCCATTGATTGGGCATGATTTGGAAAGGTACACACCTGTCTATATAAGGTTTCGCAGTTGACAGTACATGTCAGAGCAAAAGCCAACCCATGAGGTCGAAGGAATTGTCCGTAGAGCTCCGATACAGGATTGTGCCAAGCTTGTAGCGTCATACCCAAGAAGACTTGAGGCTGTAATCGCTGCCAAAGGTTCTTCAGCAAAGTACTGATTAAAGGCTCTGAATACTTATGTAAATGTGATATTTGTTTTTTATTTTTAATACATTTGCAAAAATTTCTAAACCTGTTTTAGCTTTGATGTGGGGTATTGTGTGTAGGTTGAAGAGGATTTTTTTTTTCAATCCATTTTAGAATAAGGCTGTAACCTAACAAAATGTGGAAA